>NC_068309.1:19077716-19379403 GCF_025860055.1 Xyrauchen texanus | reverse complement strand
ACTGTGATCAGATTTGCCCCCATACTGTCGGATTTTAGGATGTTTCTTCAGATAAAAACATTTTGATGCTTTCATGCTGTACTGTTCACACTATGACTTATAAAAATGTAATAATTTGATTTGTGCAAACTGATTGAAATCCAATCAGCCCAAAGTTCTCCAGTTGTTTTCCTTTCTCTGGATTCTGATAAGGATGGGCTGTCCATGCATATTAATCACTCACTGAAAGGGGGCTCAGACTGATTTGCATTGTGTAAGCTCTGAAATCATGTAGAGTGTTGGAGGGAAATGGGTTTGGTTTTGTCATACTGAAAAGCTACCCCCCTCGATCCCTGTAGCCCATCTCTGAAAGGACTTCCACTAATTCAAGTAGAAAGGCCTGCTAAAGTCGCAGGCTGAGAGGCAACTTCGTAGAGTGAAAATATTAATGTCTTACACCACCCACATTTAAAAGGATAGTTTACCCCAAAATAAAGGTTCTGTCTTTATTTACTTCACGTTGATCCAAACATGTATGACTTTCTTTTTTTCTTTGGAAGGCAAAAGGAGATTTTAGGGGGGGATTGTTAGCCTCAGTCACCATTTACTTTCATAACCCCCCCCTCCATACCCTCCCCCATGTTATGAAACCAACCTAGTCTCATAGGATGAACGTTAATATAACAAAATGTTTGCAAACTTTGGAACCTCTTTTTTTTAACACTATTGGTTAGATTTAGGCTAAAGTTGTAGGTAAGGCATGTACGTTGTACCCATCTAATAATCTTAAAAACCTTGTCTGATTAAGACATAATTTCACTTTTGTCGCCCCCCACAGTGAATGGCGACTGAGATTGATGGAAAAAGAAAGTCAGATTAGTTTGAAACAACGTGAGGTTAGTTAAATAATTTTTGGGATGAACTCAAACCAGAAACACAACTCTCTCTCTCTCTCTCTCTCTCTCTCTCTCTCACACACACACACACACACACAAACACAAAAACACCTGTGGAAGTTATTTTCCTGGGAGTTAAGGTAATGTTTGAAAGTCCCTTAGTCCCAATGAATGACTCATCTATTATGATGTAATAGATAGTAATGGTATAGCGACATCACCCAAAAGTTTTGATAATGTATTATATATGAATGCTAGTTCTGCATCATTAATTGATAGCCATTTTGGCATAGTGAAACTATATTCTTAATACAATAGCATTCATTTCACCAAAGTTGTAATGTTCTTCTAGATAAGCCTTGCTTATGTGGTTGTAATAGTGTTCAGCTGCAGCAGTCCAGAGGCGATCACAACCAAGAACTAGGAATTTGGAGTAGATTTCCGGTTAAAACCACCAAAACAAAGTCTGTGCATACTCTGAGTTCCTTACTACACTATGTTTAAACAAGAGCAGAACAAAGCATTTTTCTCTACTTGCAGCAAGCAGAATAATTCTAGAACTATTTTAACAGCTTTATTCGTTGAATTGCTTTAAAAATCAAAGTCAGTGACTTTAACAAATGTCATAATAAGCTTAGGCAATAGTGTATTGCTAATCTTTTCATGTCTAATTAATGCAAAAGCTTAAAAAGATCATTTGTGATTGCAACCCATCTTACAGTAACATTTAAGCAGCCAACAGATCAAAACATTACCTGATTTGTGCATAATATCAAACATATTGTCATATTTTAACTAAAATGTCTTCAATTTGGGAGAGATGCTATCTGCAAAATAGTGTTTGTGTAATGGCACTGTAGCAGCCAACAAACCTACTGGCACGGTATGGTCTATAGTCCGATATTGTACTGCATAGCACGTGTGTGAACAATACAGAGCACCAGCACAGTGGAATTAAATTACTGACATTAAATTAAATTTGAACTGGCTTAAATTGATAGAAGATTGTAAGTGAGGTCACTTTCCTGTCCTCTTTGCCTTAGAGACAAAGAAACTTTTTGTCTACACCCAGGCTTTTCAACAGGGGTCCATGGAATTACATAACATATATAGAAATTCTCTATATATTTTTTCCCCCTAAATTTGGTTAATGTGTTAAATATATATATAAAATATATATATATATATTCTGCTGGATGGTTTGGTGGATAAATTGATGTTATTAATAAAAGTTATTATACCTTCTTATTATAGTGTTACCAATAAAATCTAGAAATTGTCTGGGTGTATACAACTGAAATACATTTGTTTGGCTAAGTCTTATGGCTGAAAAAAAAAATATGTATCAAAGTTACATGTTTCTAAATTGCAACAATTAACACCAATGTCAGAAATGAAATACTTGCCTGTGGAAGTGCCACAGTCCTTTTAGTGGGAGCTTGTGAGTTAATATAATACCTCAAAAGAACATTCTGGAAACCCTGCAAGCATTGGCCTAAATCTGAAGAATAATAACCTGAGAGAAGACAAAAGGGTGAGTGCTGGGGAAGTTGGTGGTGGGGGGTTGGAGGGCTAAAATAAAAGAGAACATTCAACATCGGAAGATTTGAGCTGAGTTAGAGACATCCCTGCTGAAAAAGACCATCTTAAACCAGCATGAATTTGATTCTGGTCCAAGCTGGTTAATGCTGGTCTGGTACTGGTCTAGCTGGTGGACCAGTGTAGTAATGCTCTTCACCAGCCAAATTTAGCTGGTGAAGCTGTTCAACCAACTTTGTCAGTCATTTCATGATTATGAAATTTGGCTGCCGTTTAATTGCGATTATGAAGATTGTCTGTTTGAGGGCTATGACGATTAATTATCTCTTTTTGGGCTTTCACGATTAATTGTCTTATAAATTGTCATATTTCTTAAGGTGCATGTGTGCTTCATACACCTTAATAGGGTTGAATTGGGAAGAGAAATCGGCCTGGGATTTGACATAGAAACTGGCCCAAAAGTGGTTGGGGGGGTTCGCTGTCCTTTTCTGCATATTGCTGCCCCCTCGGCATATTGCAGCACTGTTTTGTGGCCTGTTCTGCATAACGGGTCGACTCATTTCAGCTTAGTCCCGGTTCTCCCGATGGCCAGTCTAACCTGATCAGCCCAAAGTGCGTCTGCCCACCAGGAAAATGCCCGGTATTCCAGATTACCAATCCAGCCATGCACTTTAAGAAGTAATTTTGCCTTATTTAACTTAACATTTATGAATCAAATAATAAAATAGGGATTTATGATTTCCTTTTAAGGCTTTAAAACTACATGAATGTCACAAGAATATTTGTATGTCTCTTTTTGGAGAACATTTGGTCAATTTTACATTTACACTGTTGTTTTGTTGTTTTTATTGAAAAAATATAATACAAAATATATTTTATTATATTTATATTATATAATATTACATTAAGCGGTATTATATATATAAATATTTTTGTTCTAATTTCTTCTATTTCACACGTCATTGTAATGCTCTTTGATTAAACCAACAAACCCTTATTTCTCATGAAGCAAAACCTATTTTGTATTAGTATCCTATCTAGTATTTAATTTCATAATTTTATCACTCCACAGAAATAGATTAAGCACGCATCATAAACAATGCTTGAATGAACTCACTTTGACCAGAAACATTTGTCATTACGCGATCATTAAATTAAAGTGAAACCGGAGTGCTTTGCGTTCACTATCAAAGTATATCTTTGTTTGTTTAGATTTTTGCCAGAGTTTGGTGTGAGCCTCTTCTGACTGTGCGTGATCAGAGCATTTGAGAAGCGTCTCACGTGTTCTTCCAGACATGAGCTGCTCTCCTTGATATCCACGGTGTGGCTCAGTGACAATCGTAGTTTAACTGAATGACACACAAACATGCATTCATGGTATTTATATATAATCTTAAAATTCCTTATGTAGGCATTTAAATGTGATTGGAATTTGAAGTGTACAATAATTACGGTTATCTCAAATAACCGCGGTTAGATCAAATAACTGTGATCAGACGATTATTTAATAATCACTACAGGGCTAGTCTTTATGATGAAGCCAGTTGGCCCAAGTTAGTGAGTTCGAGCTGGCCAAGAGTCTGTGATTAATAATCCAATATGGTCGACTTCAGCATCCAGTATACCAGCATCCCATGCTTGTGAACAGCATGTAAAACACAACATATGCTGATGGCTTTTCAGCATGGTTTGCTTGGAGTACAAATAAAGCAGTGTGATATTAATATTTTAATATATTATGGTATATTTATATATTATGGCATATTTTGGTCTTAATTTCCATATGAAATCTATAAATATTCTTGAGCAGTTTTTATAGCTGTTTCCAGTCTAGCTGGATGCTTTTAGTCTGGACAAAACTCCCTGTATGTCTTCCACTGCTTATCAAACACAGTATTCTACTCTTGATTCCTCTATAGACACTCTGATGTAATAAGATCAGGCAAATTGTAGTTGAAGCTGCAGAGATTTCACAGCCATTAGGCATATGTTTGACTCGCAGACCATCATTTAACGCAAAAGTGTACAGCATCATATTAGTACTGAAATCCATCTCATTACTGAACAACCTTCCTGGTCTCTAAACCACGCACATTCACATACACCCCCATTATAAGCATATAAAAAATAAATAGCATAAATGCTGAATCCACACAGAAAAGTGCTTTGTTGTCTCCTGTGCATATTGCAACAAATACAATATTTAATGCACAAATAGATACTGGCAGATGCTAACTCTGATGCTAACTCTGTTCTCTGTTCAATTCTATGTTGTCTCAGCTCTGTCTAAAATACAGGGTGTGCCTTGACTGAATTGTCATATGCCTGAGCACAGACTCAAATGGCTTTTAATTTCATGTCTGTATCTGTATCTCTATTTCCATGTTGCAAATTCAGTAGGTTAAGGCCTTGACATTTGATTTGCTACTTGTATAAAACTGTAGAATGAGACTCTGGGCGCTCACAGCAGTTCTCCCTCCAGCAATTCCCCTGCACAAAGCCATGTGGTTGTTGACATAATCAATTGCTCCCATAGTAGGCAATCCAGTTGAATATGGAGGCTCTGATGGCGCAGCTCTGATTGCCTCCCCACTCTGATTGTTTTTCCAGTGTTTTCATTGTTCTCGCCATCCGTCTTTCCTTTCACCTGAGACACAGTTTGACCAAAGCATTCCTACTAAAAACATGGGATCAGGTTCAGAAATTAACCCTTTTGTTGACATTTTGCCAAGTACCAGTTACTGGCCGGTTAGAAGAATCAAATTGAATGAAACCATAGAGATTTAAATTGTTTACTAAAGAATAGCTTAATGAATGTGCATTTTGTATTATTTGTTTTTGAATGGCTGAAAAAACTAAAATGTATAAAAAATGCAACATTTAACACCAATGTTAATAATCAGATGCTTGCCTGTGGAAGAGCCAAAGTCCTTTTAGTGGGAATTTATGAGTTAATGAAATGCCTCAAAAGAATATTCTGGAAACCCTGCAAGCATTGGCCTAAATTTTAAGAATAATAACCTGAGAGAAGACAAAAGGGTGAGTGCAGGGCAGTTGGTGGGGGGTTGAGAGCTTCAATACAAGAGACATTCAGCCTTCTGTAGCTTTGTGCTTAGAGACCTCCCTGCTTTAAAGACCTGCTTAATCTAACATAAATTCCATGCTGGTCCAGACTGGTGTATGCTTGACTACCATTTAGACCAGTTCATAGAGATATAAATGGTGTACTGAAGAAGCCAAGCATTTTTGTCTTACTCCCTTGTTGTAACTTGGAGTGTGACTTCACAATGTGGAGGTAGTGGAGATCAAGTCATTTTAGTAGCTTGGTTTCAACAAATGCCCTTTTTGCAGTGAAAAGAAAGTTTTGAGTTCTGAAACTTACATTATGTTTTTATAGTGCAATGACCTAACCCTAACTGTATGTCAAAACATATTTTTTTTTTAATTATTTTAATGAAATAATAAAAATAGAAAATTCTTGGGCTTTAAGCAGTGTTAATTTTTTCACAGTTTTTGGTTTTAGTCATAGTTTTAGACTTTTGATGAAAATGTTCTTTTAATTTAGTCAATATTTCATCATCTCATATTCATTAGGTTTAGTCAGTATTAGTCGGATAAAAATTACATAATTTTAGTCAATGAAAATAAAATATTTTGGTTGATGACGATGTGCAAAATGGACAAAAAAGACAAATTCTAACAGTCCAAATTTTAATCAAATATTCAAACATTTCGGGAAGAATTTATTAGCTTGAAATATTAGCTATTTTTTAGAAGTTAGCCTACTGTACTCTCGAATTATTCATGCTTTAGAAACTTTTTTATGTGAAAGGACACTAAATTTTTTTGTAGCATGTTTCTAATGGAAATATTGTATTCACAATGCATGTTACGCAACGCAAATAACACATTTTTTGACTAGCGCGTCATTTAGTTCAAGTTCACCTGTTCATTCGCTTCAATGTGCAGATGTAAGTTGTTATATTACATATTGTAGCAGGTTTGGCATCTGGGCAAGGAAGGAGTCAGGAGGCAGTGAACTGTCAACACAAGTATTTTTTATTACTCTTCAGCGTCATTCACAAACTTAAACAAAAAGGGTACTCAGTGGCCAAGTAATCACAAACAAATGAGCCAACAATTCTTGTCACTCACACACACACACACACACACACACACACACACACACACACACACACACACACACACACACACACACACACACACACACACACACACACAGACACACATGTTGTGTTTCCATGTTTTATGGGGACTTTCCATAGACATAATGGTTTTTATACTGTACAAACTTTATATTCTATCCCCTAAACCTAACCCTACCCCTAAACCTAACCCTCACAGAAAACTTTCTGCATTTTTACATTTTCAAAAAACATAATTTAGTATGATTTATAAGCTGTTTTCCTCATGGGGACCGACAAAATGTCCCCACAAGGTCAAAAATTTCGGGTTTTACTATCCTTATGGGGACATTTGGTACCCACAAAGTGATAAATACACGCTCACACGCTCACACACACACACACACACACACACACACACACACACACACACACACACACACACACACACACACACACACACACACACACACACACGTTGTGTTTCCATGTTTTATGGGGACTTTCCATAGACATAATGGTTTTTATACTGTACAAACTTTATATTCTATCCCCTAAACCTAACCCTACCCCTAAACCTAACCCTCACAGAAAACATTCTGCATTTTTACATTTTCAAAAAACATAATTTAGTATGATTTATAAGCTGTTTTCCTCATGGGGACCGACAAAATTTCCCCACAAGGTCAAAAATTTCGGGTTTTACTATCCTTATGGGGACATTTGGTACCCACAAAGTGATAAATACACGCTCACACGCTCACACACACACACACACACACACACACACACACACACACACACACACACACACACACACACACACACACACACGTAGTGTTTCCAAGTTTTATGGGGACTTTCCATAGACATAATGGTTTTTATACTGTACAAACAACACATTCTCACACCCCAACTCGTCACATACGGACGCTCGGGCAGGACCCCTTGGCGTCGCTTATTGACGCGCCGGGTGTACCTTTGGTGTCGTTTTACGACGCGTCCGGTTTGGAAACATAAAAAACCGGTTGGAGGGCCATTGTGGCGTATTCCTTTTGATTTTTATTGATCGCGGTCTCGACTTTCGACCCGTTCGCGGCGTGAGCTTAGCCGAGACGTGACATTTCAACGCTGCGCGCTCCGGTTCGGAGATATGTAGAATGTGACGTCTCCGGGGTTTTAAACATCACAAAACAGTTGGAGGGCCATTGCAGCCTATTCCTTTTGATTGTTATTGATCGCGGTCTCGACTGTCCACCCATTCGCGGCGTGAGCTTACCCGAGACGTCACATTTGAACGCTGCACGCTCCGGTTTGCGGAGATGCATGGAAGTCTATGGGACTGCCCTGCGCGTCGAAAAATGACGCCAAAGGTGTTCCCGGCGCGTCAATATGCGACGAAACTGCCCGAAGCGTCCGTACGTGACGAGTCGGGGTGAGAATATTCTATCCCCTAAGCCTAAACCTAACCCTACCTCTAAACCTAACCCTCACAGAAAACTTTCTGCATTTTTACATTTTCAAAAAACATAATTTAGTATGATTTATAAGCTGTTTTCCTCATGGGGACCGACAAAATGTCCCCACAAGGTCAAAAATTTCGGGTTTTACTATCCTTATGGGGACATTTGGTCCCCACAAAGTGATAAATACACGCTCACACACACACACACACACACACACACACACACACACACACACACACACACACACACACACACACACACACACACACACACACACACACACTCTCTCAGGAGCAGTCTCTCTCTGGTCTCTCTCTGGTACTCTGATGCCTCGTGTGCCTTTTTATGTCTCCCTCTACGACAAGAAACAGGTGTTAGAGATAATGTTGACCCAGGCGACGAGTCTTACTGCTCTCTCTCTACCGCAGATAGATACATGACCACGCCCCATCACCACACATATATGTTGCTGATAAGGCTATTATAGAGATTAAAATCATGTATAAATAGGATGTGTTTGAATGAGGTATTTACCTTGTTTTGAAGCAGTTCATTTTGCCTGTGTTCAACTCATGCAGCTCAAGCGGAGAAATCCCCAACTATTAATGGATTATATGAATCTTAAATCTTCTTCTTTATACAGAATCTATAGATGTCTCTTCTCCGTTTCATATCTTGCACAGTTAATATCTTGCAGTATAATTTTTATCTCATCATATTTTCGTCAATAGCATACTTTAATAAAATCATTTAATTATCATCATGACACATCTTTTTCATTGAATTTCTTCTTTATTATCGTTGATGAAATCAAAAAACACTTTGTCAAAGAATATTTTTGTCAGTGATTTTATTGATGAGTTTAACACTGATTTTAAGAACTATTTCTGGCCGATAAACATTCGCAATTTACTTATCATTGGCAGGTGTCAAAAATAGTTAACAATTTTGGACCATGCATAGGATTCAATATAAGAGAAAGTGGCAAGTTCCATCTTACAGTAGTTCTTTTTTTAACTGCCAGGCTCAAAATATGGTCGATAGATTTGTTCCTTAGATTAAAGGACCACTGAGGTGATGGTCTTGGTGCTTGCTTCCAAATTTGGTTGATAGATTTGTTTCTTAGATTAAAGGACCTCTGAGGTGATGGTCTTGGTGCTTGCTTCCAAACGTCCACAATATTGGGCATATTAATCTTGGCCTTGGGCTAAACACAAGTAGTGTGTTTTATTCATTCATTCTTTCATCTATCTTCTTGTTTTGATGGGTTGCAGACCTGGGGCCTGGTGTGAGACAAAGTTATGTAAAAATCGCTCTCTTTTCCAAGAAGTTTAGAGGTTTTAAGTGATAAAGAACAGAAATAGTCATTCCTTTCTTTTACTTGGCTGCAGTGCTCTGGGCAACAAAGGTTGAGGATTTAGGTGAAAAAAAAAGAGTGCCTGCTTTCTCAACAAATTAATTTTTCTTACTTTCCTTGATCATAGAGGTATGAAATTACTTTAGCTGTGTTTGGCAACATTACTGTGGATTATGCATTCAAAAAAGATGTTTTCATAAGCAGGGGTTTCATTCTTGCATGTGTACTGTGGGTTACGGTAGCTGTAGGGGCATCTGTAAGATCCTTGGTGAAAAACCCCTGGGCTTGGACATCTGTTTAGGTTTTAAGAAGAAAGTAAAGAAAAGCAAGAGATAACTAATAAAAGTTCCAATTTCTGGTAGCAATTCATACCCATCTAAGCAGACAGTGTTTGGGTCATTGAGACTTTTATTTAACATTTTTGTTGTTGTTTAATAATTTAGTTTTGTCACCAGAATTAATCATCAAAACTGTTTGTATTTGTATAGTAAGCATTAGACAGGGACATAGGTATGATATGTCCTCTTACCATTTCTGAATTTTAAAGCTGAAATGTAGCAATTCTGTGCCTCTACAATTACCAAACAAAATTGCAAACATAATGACTTTTCTAACAGGTTTCCCAAACACTCCCCCCATCTTGCATTGGCTGACCAAACAGGTATCCCCAACCTAAACTTAAATCATTGGTTGAGCCAATTTTGCTGTGTCAGGATGCTCAACAAGGTTAAGTTGGTTTAGTACCACAGAGCCACAGTGGGTACACAGAGACACTTTTTGGGTAATAAACCTACAAATTGTTTACTTATAGTTGTCTCTGCATATTAAGCTTGGAAAAAGTATTTAAACATTGGAAAAATACACTGTTCACCTTTGAAACTGAAATTTTCTAATTATCATGTTTCAGCTTGAAATGTCAGATGTCAGTAGGTTTGTGGCTTTTACTCAAGGACTACAGTGATATTTCAAAAACAAATCACATATGATAAAATATGTCCATCTTGGATAGGACAGAACAGATGGCAGGTTTTTTTTTGTTGAAAATTGTACCAGGTGGGAAAAATCTCTGAAGATGGAAAAGCATTTAGTGCCACATCGATGAATATGCAGCAGATTGCTTTAAAGGCTGAAGGATGTGATTGCTGATTTTTATGGCTTGGAGGCCTCATCATTTTTCTGGATAGAACAAATGGTGTGGAGTGTTGAGATGTGAGCTGTGTCAATAGAGCAACAACTGTGAGTTTAGTGCTATTCAGCTAATCTGTGCAGCACAATATTGAATGGAAAAAATTGAGCAACATTGGTTTGCAATGTTCTGTGGTGCATAATGAGGCCACGTCAGCCAGTCAAGTTTGTGCCCTTATTTTATACCTCTAATATATCAGCATTTACAGAATTTCAAAGGCCCAAATGTGCTCTTCTATTTATTAGATTTGCTTCATGAATTGCAACACAGATTAGATTAGATTTGGGAATAGTTCCCAATGAAGAATTGTGTCACATCTAAAATGTCAGTTATAAAATGTAAAATGATATCAGCATGGCTGTGATTCGGCCATGGCTGCCTTGTGTCAGCATAATTGCAAGAGTGATATTGCTTCTGTTTTCAACAGATCTATAAACAAGACGCAAAATTTAAGGTCACGTCCACTTCATGTCCACTTTTGTCTGAAACTGCATTGATTTCGCTACGTTTACTGGAAAGTTTTTTCCTCCACCAAAAACAAAGCATTTTGAAAATGCTCTCCACTACTGCATTCTTTGGAAAATATGATGTTATAAAATAAAAAATTTAGTTTTTTTTAAACGAAAACACAATAATGGCAGCTAAATGGAATTTTTCCGTCAATGGATATATTTCCTAAAGAAGGCTGAAGCAGGATCGACTACTGGGTATTGCCAAGCAACGCACACACTGATAGCCGCAAACACAGACAAATGGAGCGATATAAACAGCGAAAGGTATAAACAGTGCTGTTTATCAAAATATAGCACTCTTGGAATGGCAATTGCCAATCAAATTAGATGAGTGTTGTATGAAATACTGTTAGGAAAACATCATCATTGTGGCTTTCTATATGTGCAACAACTGTAGTCCCAAATCCCTGAAACGTTGGTCTTTAAAATGATCTGATCTGAGACTGATTCACTCTTGAGTTTTTTACAATTTCCACATCCAGAGGCTATGTAACCTTCATTAATCCTTCAACAGAAATGTAAGTTCTAAAAACATCATAGAAAATTGGTGGCATCCTTGGGAAGTCAGCAAACTTGTTTCATGAAAAGCTTCCGTTGAGTTGATCACACCAGCCATAAAGAGTGAGAATCGCATGTTTTTCCTGTGAGGCAGTAGCATGGCAGATGCAGCCTGTTTCCCATGGACAGGCAGTTTTGAAGGCTTCTAATGAGAAAAGCTGCTCCTATTGTTTATGGATCCTAATGAGCATCACAGCAAGCAGCCAGTGAAACAATGAGGAGAGGCTTGGAAAACATAGACCTCGTGGTCAGAACAGAGCATGTCTACTCTTCCAGAGGACCGAGTGCACAGCTTCACCCCAGCTTTTGTGCGAATGAAGGCTCCTCACGGCTCTCTAGATTTCTACATCTCATTACTGTTATTGGGAAAGACAGTCTCTGGACATTATTTTGCCCAAGATATGTAAAAACATCAATTAGTTCCCTTACTAATGCACCTTATGCACCTCTGTGAAGTCTAATGGCACTTGAAAATCATATCTGAGTTACATAAATACAGTACATGAGGCAGCCACGGTTTTTGCAGTAATTAGTATTTTTGAAACCCCACAAACAACCACACCTGCAATTTTGAACGAACTAAATGTAATATATTTGCTTTTCTCTGGAGACACATTTAGGAGGCTATGAGAAATTATGGGGGCAGGCAAAGACAGATTTAATCAGATGAAAAGCAATTTCTTCCTGAAAGAGGTGAGGTGTATAATTTTTGTGGCACTAACATCCCCAAATGAAATAGCAAAAATAATGACTGTTTTCAAACTGATTTCCTGACAACTTCCCCTGTCTTCAGTTGGTCTGCCAATCTAATAACCCAACCACAAACTCATGCTATTGAGTAAGCACAGTGTTGCTGTGATAGGTTGGTTGGGATAAGGGTAGGAAATTAGCACCCACCACCCATCAAATGCGGGTAAATCATGCGCAGTAGCGGGTAATTTTGCTCATCCACATCTCGGAGTAACTCATGACAAGAAATGCTGTTTTAAACAAAAACGCTTGTTTGAAGAAGCAGACTTGATTATATTTTGAAGAATAGACAACAAAAATGCTGTCGATGTGCACATCTGATTCGCTGTGTTTAGAGGTTTATTGGTGGTCACGTGCACAGCCGCGAACTGTCTCGCAGAGCATGTGCCCACGATGAATTCCCTGTCAGTCACCTCGGAACAATTTGCAAGAATTGTGTTGTCTGTGGCCATGTACATACTACAAAGTTTCAAGTGTGACAACTGCATTTAAATGCAGAAGTGAATCCCCTAAATTTTAATTCCATGTACGTGTACGGAATGAATATATGAATGAGAGTAGCCACACAATAACTGGAGAAGATGGACCAGGATTTGCACCAGGAGAAGATGGACACATCCCACATGCGCCATTGATCATGTCAAGAACAGTATTGTAACATTAATACTAGTTACAATACTGTTCAGATTGGTTCTGCGCACACTGTTTCTTTTTTGAGAATGCGGTTGTCACTACCTGAATTTTTCACGAGTTAGTTTGGTTGTAGAATGCGGTTATTACTCATGTATTATATATATATATATATATATATATATATATATATATATATACTTATTAATTATTAATATATACTTAAATTATTATCCAGTATATATTTCTGTATATATATATATATATATATATATATATATATATATATATATATATATATATATATATATATATAGTGTGTATAGTGTATACAGTATATATATTTAGTTTATATACTACACACTGTATATATACACTCACCTAAAGGATTATTAGGAACACCATACTAATACTGTGTTTGACCCCCTTTCGCCTTCAGAACTGCCTTAATTCTACGTGGCATTGATTCAACAAGGTGCTGAAAGCATTCTTTAGAAATGTTGGCCCATATTGATAGGATAGCATCTTGCAGTTGATGGAGATTTGTGGGATGCACATCCAGGGCACGAAGTTCCCGTTCCACCACATCCCAAAAATGCTGTATTGGTTTGAGATCTGGTGACTGTGGGGGCCATTTTAGTACAGCGAACTCATTGTCATGTTCAAGAAACCAATTTGAAATGATTCGAGCTTTGTGACATGGTGCATTATCCTGCTGGAAGTAGCCATCAGAGGATGGGTACATGGTGGCCATAAAGGGATGGACATGGTCAGAAACAATGCTCAGGTAGGCCATGGCATTTAAACGATGCCCAATTGGCACTAAGGGGCCTAAAGTGTGCCAAGAAAACATCCCCCACACCATTACACCACCACCACCAGCCTGCACAGTGGTAACAAGGCATGATGGATCCATGTTCTCATTCTGTTTATGCCAAATTCTGACTCTACCATCTGAATGTCTCAACAGAAATCGAGACTCATCAGACCAGGCAACATTTTTCCAGTCTTCAACTGTCCAATTTTGGTGAGCTCTTGCAAATTGTAGCCTCTTTTTCCAATTTGTAGTGGAGATGAGTGGTACCCGGTGGGGTCTTCTGCTGTTGTAGCCCATCCGCCTCAAGGTTGTGCGTGTTGTTGCTTCACAAATGCTTTGCTGCATACCTCGATTGTAACGAGTGGTTATTTCAGGCAAAGTTGCTCTTCTATCAGCTTGAATCAATCGGCCCATTCTCCTCTGACCTCTAGCATCAACAAGGCATTTTCAGCCCACAGGACTGCCGCATACTGGATGTTTTTCCTTTTCACACCATTCTTTGTAAACCCTAGAAATGGTTGTGCGTGAAAATCCCAGTAACTGAGCAGATTGTGAAATACTCAGACTGGCCCGTCTGGCACCAACAACCATGCCACGCTCAAAATTGCTTAAATCACCTTTCTTTCCCATTCTGACATTCAGTTTGGAGTTCAGGAGATTGTCTTGACCAGGACCACACCCCTAAATGCATTGAAGCAACTGCCATGTGATTGGTTGATTAGATAATTGCATTAATGAGAAATTGAACAGGTGTTCCTAATAATCCTTTAGGTGAGTGTGTATATATATATATATATATATATATATATATATATATATATATATATATATATATATATATATATATATAATAGCTTGTAACTGAGGACATATAAACACTGAATAAGTCAAAATGCATAGTGTGTCATAGGGATGCTATCAAATATTAGAAAACCAATTAGATTACAAGAATTGGATATTCTGCACTGGAATTAGGTTGCAGTATGATTCATGATATTATCATTATTATTCTATTATTCATGACAGCATTTCATCCATAAGCTTTTTATTGTTCCAAATGAAATTTTGTGACTAACAAAATTGTTGATTTGACCATCTGGCTGAAAATTTTCTGGGAAATGTGTTGGACAAGATGACCTCATGGTCATAAGCTCCCATCTTCTGTGAGACGGACAGGGCGTCTGCCTTGGTATTAAGTTACTGGGCAACAGAATGACAGCTGTGCATTTCATTGTAATGGATAAAAGGCAAGAGTCCAGGGGGCAAGAGGGAGATTGAGCAGGAACTCATGGTATGAATGCAGCTGTGTTTGAACAGTCACAATACTGTTTCTTTACTAGGAAGACAACAAAGTAACCAGATTCCTTAGTGCATTGTTCTCTGGGTTGATTTGAAATACTTTATGATATATCGATTCTTAAATCCCAAGATTGATCTTTTACTATAGGAATAACTCTGTAATGTCACTCTTATATTGAGACCAAATTTAAAAATGTCTGTGATTAGCCACTGGCTGGCAAATGTTCAGATTTCACACCCTAGTGATAAGAGAAGTATATTGGTGAAGAATATCAACATCCTTTGACTGCCTGAGAGTAAAAGTTTGATTTGACTCGTTTTTATTAATGTGTGGGCCAGACGCATATAGGCGTAGAGCCCTGGCCAGCCAATATCACCATTAAATCTAAGTGTAACCAAAGAAATATTGCATCCGTAGTGATAAGAACTACCACATAGAATTCATGGGAAAAGTTAAAGGAAGTTATGGTCAACTTTCAACACATCCCACATGTCATGAACTACCTTTTGAAAGTAAAAGTTGGATTTGACTGGTTCTGTGTATTGTGTGTCAAAAGACGAGATCCACACAATCCATTTGTCAATGAATAATGTCTCTTTCAATATTCTTTTTTGTTCAATTGTTGAATTAGTATTTATTTTTATTCTAATCACAAATAGCACAGATGAGGTAAAGAAGCCATTTGAGTCTTCTCTCATTAATATGCACTCATTTATAGATGCTCTTTACAGAACTGCCAGTTTTCTTAAAGAGACAGTACCGATTTGTTGCACGTGTTCTACAAATAAATTTGAATACTTGTAAATAGTATAAATTATGCATTAAACAATAAACATGTAACTTACAGTATATAGTATAGGCAATGTAATATAATATTTATTGATGGAATCAATTTGTACAGTTTTTAAAAGCTAAAATGTGACAAAATTATGAAAAACAAATCAAATACAATTTTTACAATTAATATTTTCATAATATAAATAGTTAGAAGGTTCCCTGTATAATTAACACATTAACTGGGAGAGTATTTTTTTTTATATGTAAGCAAAATACACATCATAACTAAAGTATACTCATTATCATTTTGAGAGCTTCTGAATCAGAATCAAATCGGGAAATCTGTATAAGTACTCAGCCCTAATCATATTTCAGTTAAAATGTCAACAGGTCTGTTTCAATTATTAGCCTACATACTTGCCTGATCACCGGTGTGTCACGGTCCCGTTGAATTTGCCGGTTTGGTCTGTTTGTTTTGTTTTTCTCTCCCTCTGGTGTGTCTCAGTTGCCACCGGCATGCCTGATTGCCGTTTTCATGGGAACACTGATTTTTTCCATGGGAACGCTGATCATGCCAATAATTAGTGTACTGACAGCACCTGTCCTCCGTTGATTCTCTGCATACTTAAACCCTTCGTTGTGTCATGATCTTTGCTAGATTTTTTGCCATGTGTTCAAGTAACTCACCTTGCTCTCTCTGCCTCAGTTGATCCCGTCTCGTGTATCTGTATTGATTGCAAGTCTCATCCCGTGTGTCAGGTGTGAAGTTACCTTCCAGTTTGTTGTTACACTTGTCCTTCTTCCCACACTTTCTTCAACAGTTCATGGATCCTCACGGATCTGCGCTCTACACTACCACGATGCATACACGTCTACGAACACACTCTTCACAGAGGATTCCTCATGGACCTGCTCTCTACACACCGCACACATCTTGTGAGTGGAATGATCACGTGCAGGGGAACCGGTTTCTGCATGGGCTATCCGACAACATCCAGGATGAAATCTATGCCTTGGACCTGGCTTCCCGCTTCGACGACCTGGAGGACCTGGCCATCCGAGTGGATCAGTGCCTGGTCTGTGTCACTGTTCTTCACCTGCCTGACCACCATACCCAGTCCACTGTTCCAGCCAGGCCATTGGAAGCACGGCCTCCGGAGGAGAAGCAGTGACGCCTCACCCAAGAACACTGTTTATATTGTGCCTGTCCTGGCCACCGCTCATCATTAGGTTGGGGGTTACTAGCATGCGCAACAACCCTGAGCAAAACCTACGGACTATGTACTTTCCTCCCGGCCCGACTGTAGGATGGATCAACCAGTCATGCTGTTTCTGCATTTGTGTATTCCGGAGCCAAAGGGAACTTTCTGTTCGACTTGGCTTCCAAGTAGCAATTTCCGGTGGTCCAACTGGATGAACCTATCACAGCCCATACCATCAGCGGCACACCTCTGACCATCGTCACCCATTCCACCAAGCCAGTTACCTTCGTCTCTGGCAATCATTAGGAACAGTTATCTTTCTACCTGGTCCAATATCCATCGGCGCTGGTCGTGTTGGGGCATCCTTGGTTGGTCACGCACAACCCACACATAGACTGGTCAACCAATACCGTTCTTGCTTGGAGTTCATACTGTTTGTCTCAATGTCTTAACTCTGCTGTCTCCCCTGTCACCGCCCCATTCTTAATACTCTCGACCCCTCATTTCAGTTTGTGGTGGATGGATGCGTGGGAGGTTGTGGCCAGAGTGGTTCTGTTGCAGTGCTCTTCCTCAGACAGAAGGTGCATCCGTGCACTTTTTCTCACACTGCTTAACTCCAGCTGAACAGATATATGACTTCTGTAACAGAGAATTGCTGGTGGTCCAGCTGACTTTAGGTGAGTGGCGTCACTGGTAGAGGGTTCGGGGGTACCTTTCTTGGTCTGGACAGATCAATATAACCTAGTGTACAGCCGTAGCACTAATAGACTTAATTCTAGACAGGCTCGCTGGGCACTGTTTTTCAACAGATTCAACTTCATTTTCTCATATCATCCGGACTCTAAGAATGTTAAACCAGATTCGTTATCGCGATGTTTCGAAATCGAGACCTCTACCATCCTACCGGATACCATTCTACCCACCACTCGGGTGGTGGGCATGGTATCCTGGGATGTAGATGCCAAAGCCCATGCTGCGCTACGTAACACCGCTCCTCCCGCTACATACCAAGTGATTTTTTTCTGTGATCAGTTCGGACTCATGTTCTACAGTGGGGTCACTCATCCAATATTGCTTGTCATCCAGGGTTGGCTCACACCCAGTCCCTCAGTAGAAAGATATTCTGGCGGTATGTAGCCGCTTTATCCATTTGCACCTCAAATAAATCCTCCAGTCAACCCGTGGCTGGGCTCCTCCAACTGCTGTCAGTCCCTTTGAGTCTCACATAACCATAGGTCTCACATAACCATTGATTTTGTTATCGCCCCCTTCCGATGCCAGTCATTTTGACTATTGTGGATCCGTTCTTGAAGGTGGCCCACTTCACTACACTCTCCTCTCCAAATTACCGACAGCGAGGGAGACAGCGGTGGCAGTCATTAACCACATCTTTTGCATTCATGGCCTCCCGATTGATGTGGTTACTGACACAATTTGTGTCACATTTTGGGGCAGAATTCTGCCGTCAGCTTGGGGCAGTCGGAGCGGGCTAATCAAGAACTTGAGAAGACCATGCGCTGTATGGCCTTCCGTAATCCATCTTCTTGGAGCTCTCATTTAGTCTGGGTCGTGTATGACCGCACCTCTTTGCAGTCATCATCTACGGGGTTATCACTCAGTGTAGCCACGGTTACCAGCCACATTTGTTCCCCGCCCAAGTGTCTGACATTCAGGTCCCCAGGGCCAGCCCTGACTGTGTTCTAATTTATTGTCAATCCATCCTGTGAACAGTTCCTGTGTGTATAACATACATTTAGTACATTTAATTTGTGATTTCACTGACTTGATTAACTTAATAAACCTGTGCTATACATCCAGTCTTCATTCTACAGCTGCAATTACCTAAATATTTTGATGAAAAAAAAACTCAAGTCATTTGGTGAATTCTTTCTTTGAACTGGTTCATTTAAAATGAATAAAACTTTACAACGCTACATATAAGTGAATTAGTGAATCATTTATTTTAAGCAGTTAATTTACATGAACTGTCCAAACGAACTGATTCACTTTAATGTTTATGGACTGTTGCAGTGCATTCTATGTAGTTCTCTTGCATTAGTTCCAATATGTGGATACATAATGGATCGTTTTGGCAGGTTGTTTTGGCATTAGATGAGGTGCTAGATAACAAAATCTCGATGTATATTTCTATGTCAACAGTGATTGATTATTGTGCTCTCTGTCAAAGCCAAACCACATCCACAGCTCACAAGTCATATTAAATGACAGCATGCCCATTGCAGAGTGATAATATATGTCTAGAAGATTAAGAATGACTGACTGATGCACATAAAGCAACTATTTTTTCTTGGAAAACAAACTGTGTTTTTTGTCAATGATAGATACAAATCTGTCATTAGCGTTGTTTAGCTCTAATGGACAGGAATGGTTTGGACTGCAGATTGTATGGGGCTCTCGCCACAAATAACCCAATTAATCATTGACCCATGATTCACTTTTTGTATGGGAGTTGGCGGGGGGTTTAAAGCTGTTCTAACAGGGTCCACAGCTGTCCTTCTTTCAACTATGCCATTAGGCATATTTGCATTCCTGGTTCCTAATCGGCACCCAGTAATGTCCATTATCTGTTTGCCACTTTAGTCACATCAACACAGTGTTTATTTTTGTGTGTGGGTGTGGATGTGTGGTGGAGTGTGGATGTTGGTGTGTAAGTGTGACAGAGTCTCAGTATAGAAATTAGTGCAAAGGAACCGGTGTCTGGTATACCACAGCAAATAGAGCAAGTCCTTTCTAGATTGACACACTTTATCTATCTGTAACATCTAAACACATTCATTGTGTTCAGTGGCAAAGGACACAGCTGTTAGGAATGGTCAAGCTGAAAGTAAAATGATACTTTTCTTGTTAAACCGCTGTTGTTATGGGGGTAAAAATATGACATATAAAATGTGTATATAGGAGTAGGTGCACTTTAAGGTACCTCTGTGCCCATGGGCTCGGTGGTCCACTGAGGCCCCCTTCAAGTTGTTGATGGTGTGGGAGAGGCGGACACCATTACTTTTGCACACTGTTACCATGTCAACAACCGCGTCTCCCATTGAAAGCATTTAGGAAAGCATTTTGAAAGCTCTTCCTGCTGGGCCCCATGGGAGTTGTAGGCCCCTGGGCTTCAGCCCATATAAACCAGTGCGTTAATACACCCTTGTAGAATTGGAGAATTCAGTTCTAAAAGCACTGGCAAAGTATGATAACTGCTCAGATTCAAACAAAAACACATGTCATGGTTGACATTTTGCAGGAAAACTTTGCACAGTTTGAAATTTTGTAGAATTAGTCCACAAAGTAAAATTAATTATGAAACAAAATCAAAGAAATACCACTTTCCCAAAGGATCAAGCTGGTGGCGCTGTGATATGCAGAGGTGATGTAACGTTCCGGTGTTGTCTGTCCTATGTTCTCTGTTTTCACCCATCACGTTTATGTCATGTTTCCTGGTCTGCTCCGTGTTTTCCGTCTCACCTGTCACCGCTCCCATTCCATGTCACGTTTTCCCTGTTGTCCGCCTGTAGTCTCACTGTCCGAGCGTAAAACTGCAATTCCCACAATTCCCGGCCCCTCTCACTGCCTACACTCTTCATTGTTCTCACCTGTGTCTCGTTGAGTCTTCATTGTGTTCGTGTATTTAACCGTGTCTGTTTCTCCTTTCCCTTGTCGGTCTTTGATGTATGTGGACGTCTGTTATCCGTGCTCTTGGTCTTTGTTTTCGCCCGTGGAACCCTTGGTATGCTCTCCGTGTTTGGTTAACCCTTTGTATGCCCTCCGTGTTTTGTTTTACCCTTTTTCCCCTCATGGATGTTTTCTTTGCTCGTGTTTTGTTTTGTGATTTAATAAAAGATTCCGCTGCAAGTAGATCCTTTGTCCTGTGCCTACCTTCACCGTCATTCGTGACAGAAAGACCGACCGCAAATGGATCTAGCAGCGGTTTTCACCACGCTGGCCCATGCAGGTTTTCCCTCGGCTCCACCTCCTGAGCCTCCCTCGGCTCCACCTCCAGAGCCTTCCAGAGCTTCGCCTCTAGAGCCTCCTACGGCGCCACCTCCATCGGCTCCGCCTCCAGAGCCTTCCAGGCCTCCGCCTTCAAAGCCTCCTATGGCGCCACCTCCCTCGGCTCTGCCTCCAGAGCCTTCCAGAGCTTCGCCTCTAGAGCCTCCTACGGCGCCACCTTCCTCGGCTCTGCCTCCTGAACCTCCCACGGCTCTGCCGCTTGAGGCCCCAGAGCCGCCCTCGGCTCCGCCTCCTGAGCCTCCAGAGCCTCCCTCAGCCCCGCCTCCTGAGGCCTCAGAGCCTCCCTCAACTCCGCCTCCTGAGCCCCCAGAGCCTCCCTCAGCTTCATCTCCAAGGCCCCTTGGATCAGCCCTAGCCCTATGGCCACCTCCTAGGTCACCTAAGCCTGTCCCTGTCCTGGAGCCACATCCCAGGTCCCCTGAACTGGCCCCTGTTCGGCGGCCACCTCCCAGACCTCCTCGACCTGTCCCTGTCCTGTGGCCACCTCCCAGGCCCCCTGAACCGGCCCTTGCCTTTCGGCCAGCTCCCGGGCCACCCAAACCTGTCCCCTTGTGCCCCCGTGGACTGTCTCATTTCCCTTCTTGCCCCCGTGGACTGCCTTTCCCCCTGTGCCCCCATGGACTGTCTAATTGTTCCGTGTACCTCCTTACTCTGTCCTTGTGTGCCTTGTGTCCCCTTTGGTTTGTTTGTTTTTCCTCCCTTCTAGCCCCTCTCGCCCTGTACATCTGTTTATTCCTGTTGGTTCTTCCCTCCTGTCTCTTAGGACTGTCTGGAATCCGGTCCTTTTGAGGGGGGATTATGTAACGTTCCGGTGTTGTCTGTCCTATGTTCTCTGTTTTCACCCATCACGTTTATGTCATGTTTCCTGGTCTGCTCCGTGTCTTCTTGTGCCTATAGGGTAAACACAGTATGTGTGGATGAATAATGAACACTCTTTTCTTTAAATAATGAATTGTTAACTCCTTGGCATCAATCGACCAGTGTTATTATTGGCAACAAAACATTTATGAAAGCATTTTCATTGTAAAAAATTTCATAAATTGAAATAAAAATAAAAAATAAATAAAATAAAACATAAAAAAAACTTTATTTGGAAAAACAGAAACTAAACCATGACCATGAATTAATTTTCATTTTTGATACACAATATAAATTTGAAATCTTAACTCATCTTCATAAACATTCAAATGTAACTTGATAGCGATAACACTAGATGGCCCTGAAAAAAATGTATGGCATTAAATATTTTTAAATTATATCACTTAAAGGATTAGTTCACCCAAAAACGAAAATTCGGTCATTATTTTCTCACACTCATGTTGTTCCAAACCTATATGACATGATCGTGGCAGGGGAAAAGGTGGCATATGGCCTGATGCCAGATTAGTGGGTGTTTGCTCTCTGAGAGATTTGCTTGAGCTGGACCACAGGGAGTCACCACAGACAGCTAGACCTGAGTCACAACCCCTCAGGACGGAAAGGCTTCTACTCAACCTCACCTGTGACATACTGTCTGTGTGCCGCAGTTTGGTTGGGCAGGGGTGAACAAAAAGAGAGAAGAGATGAATAAAACATTGAACTTTGACACCCAGAGCAGTAATGCATGACCGTTAGACATTTTGTCTTTGCCCTCGTACCTTTCCTCAAGACTTTTGTTCTTTAATTTAAAGGGATAGTGCACCCAACAATGTTCTGTTTTTCATTTGTTCATCCACATGTTGTTCCAAACCTTCAACAAGACATATTTTGTAGAATGTCTAATCTGCTTTGTTCCATACATTAAAAATGAAAATGGAAAGGGCCTGTCGATCTTCATGAAGGTGGTCAATGTGACTTGTTAGCTAAATTCCATATTAAAAGTATATAAAGTCTTCAGATGCCATACGATAGCTTTGTATGAGGAACAGACCAACGTTTTAGTTCCATTATTTCAGACATCAAACCTGGTGACGTTGAATGCAAGTACGAATGAGATTTCAGAACTGCGGAGGATAAAGTTAATATTGTGCACATTATTCTAAATAAAAGGCAATGTTTGCATGATTTTCATCAAAATGTAATAACTTGCTCCTCCTCTAAACTGATTTTTCTTTTCTGCTGACAAAACCAACGGTGTGCAGGTGTGGGAAAAATACTATTATCCAGTAATGCCATAGCTTGCTTTTCATTATCTAATCAAATCTCTAAACCTAAAATCAGGTCTCACCCAGCATTAGTTTGTTAAATATTCTGTTGCACTCAGAAATAAGCCACATTATAGAAGTTAAATGCATTACAAATGCCATTTCATCTGGTCTTTAACTTTATGTATTTTTAATTAATCCCCTTGCCACAATTTAAAGATCACAATTGTAGTTTATGTTGATGTGTATGTGCTCATCAATCTGAGAGCAGGGTAAATTCAGTGCGTCAAATGTTTTAGACAGAATAATAGTCACTCTACCACATCCAAGATGGCTGGTTTTTGGGAGCACCTATGGGGAGTGAGAAAGCCCAGTGGCAGTACAGAGACTGCTTGGCGCGGGCTGCACATTCTGAGTGTGCATGGAGTTGTCTCGTAGGGACAGCACACTCTCTGAGGCATTGCTCAGTGGGCTTGTTTCCTTGGCTTCTCACGCTACCTGTTATTAGAAGATACAATCAGTCCTCAGAATCTGAGCTTATCCACTGACGTCAGTCTTTATCTCCCTTTCTTATGTCTACTTCATAGTGGAAACCTTTCCTGCTTTCTCTAATAAGGGCCTGAAAAACAGTGGAACAAAGCAACAGAAAAGGCACTATCGGGTAGATTTATTTTTAAGGTTCAGTGTAGAGCATTAGTAGAGTTTTTCAAAGAAATTGAGGTGCTAGCCAGTGTGTCCGGGAATGATTAAGTTTGCTTGACAAATTGGAAAAAATCTGGTCATTACATATCAGTGTTTATTTTGCACTGTAAACGCGATTTACTATAATAATACAATATAGAATAATAATGACACAGTGAAGTCAAATGAACGATAAATGTTTGTTCATTATAGCTACTTTTTGATTGATTCATTAAAAAAACATCAGTCATGGACTATGTCAATGTCAAATACTAATTGTCACGGTGTCACGCTGTACACTTGTGGCATCAGCTAAAGGGGTTGCTGACACATTGTGTTAATACATTAGGACATTTTAACGATCAAAAAACAGTAATTACCAGCCAACGGAAACACTAGGAGGTAGGTAGGTTTTGTTGATTCAAAACTCAATAGAGTTATGCCGAGTTTACACTTCACGATTTTAAGGCCGATTTTTGCTCGCCGACAGTTTTGTGGAGATCGCCGACAAAAGCCTGAAATCGTGGGCAAATCGGAGCTCGCTCCCTAGAGCAACGATCGGAATGTATGATTTATCAAAGACGCGATTTGAGAGAATCGCCGACACGTCGGCAATGTCAGCGAGATCTCTAGAATGTTAAATATCTGGACCAGTCTGCGACTCCAAATCGTGCAGTGTGAAATATGTTTTGGCTGAATACAACAGCAGCGTTGACCTACAGCCAATGAGAGAGCAAGAAACAGAGCACGGGAAGTTTCAGTGGGAGGAGTCCTGATGTACCTGCAACAGAACATCAACTAGTATGGCTGCGGTATCAAGAAACTCTAATTGGACCGAAGAAATGGAGGAACAATTTGTGGAACATTGGCAGGAGCACCAGTGCCTATTTGATGTGTCCTCTGAATTGTACCACATCCAGGAGGAGAACGAGAAGAGTTGGAGAGAAATTCTCTTGGACAGTCAGGTAAGTAAATAGATAGATTTTTTAGTAGGAGGTATTTTTCATATTGTAACCAAATAAAATATATGATGCCTTGAGGCGATTAAAATCATACACATAAAATTCTGAAATGCATAACATATGATCATGCATTTGTTTTCAGATCTCGTATCACTTCTCACGTGTACTCTGTTGTGAAATGTAATCTGGAATCCAGGCAGAGTCGTCGGGGATTTGTCAATAGTGAAATGTCTTGTAATGTGTTCACCCCTGTCGCACATTACAACTGCATTACAACTGCACTCAATTAATAAACTCTATAAAAAATATTTTCATAGAAGATCCCTCAGACACCACTGCATTGGCTGTGTCTGGGCCCCCAACGCAGTTTTGTAAAGACTATTTAGGAATTTTTTTCTCTTCTATTTTTGGAAATTCAAAAAATGTGCAATGTGTAAATGTGATTGAATATCATGATAAATATTCATATCGAATGATATGAAAAAGAATATCGTGATAATATTTTTTGCTATATCGCGTAGCCCTACTTCCGCCTTTCTTGCTTACTGGGATGGCCCTCGCAAAATAAAATTACCTCTGTATCAACAACGGCCATTGAAATGTGAGCAAGATCTGTTGAAATCAAAGTCTTCATACAAATTAAATAGTGTGTTTGATCTAACTTTCTGCTTTGTTGGTTACTCTAGGTAGCTCTAATTAACATTCGGAAAACTTTAAGTCATAATGCGAATGAATCCAGCATATTCACTGAGATATTCAAGCTGCTACTGGTAATAGACTACAACAGTAACTATAACAATAAGATAAATAAGATAATACATTCTTATCATTATTCTCTGTGTCTGTTTGGGTCAGCTCTGAATTATTGCAAGTAAAACAGCACGTGTGCTGAGAAAATCTTCGCCAGCTAGCTCCTTCTCTCACACACCTGTGCAGCTCACCAATGAGAAGCAGGGCAGAGAAAATCATGTCTTATCACTCACACCATGGACACATTTATAAATAGAGAAACTTCTGAACCATGGCTGTGAAATGTTCATAAAAAATACCTTTTGTGAGACAAGGCTGTTTTTCCGCGAGATATATTTGAGAAATGTATGTAGCTAATGTTCTTACTGTGTAAATTTGCGTTGTAATATCCGATGTAGTGCTTACTCCACTTTGCACACATTAATATTGTTATAATCAGTATAAAATGCATTGTTTATCGCACAGTTTCATATTTCTCTATACTGCTCTGTTACTGGGATGGTGGGGTAATGTACATTGTGTATATAATATACTGTATATATTTAATGAAAATAGGTAAATAAATGTTATAGCATGACTTGGTTTCATCAATTCGATTATTTATACATTTATACTGCATTTAAAATTTTTGGTAGTTTAATACGAGTTTCAACGAGACAGTGAATTTTATTTGTATTTTTGTATATGTACTGGGAGTATATAAAGATTTGTAAAATTAATTTCTCATGATATGGTGACGCGAGGATTCTCATTTATGCTAATGAGATGGGAGTTGGTGAAGAAATCACACCAGCGCTGCATTTGATCATATAAACTATGATCTGCAGCCTGTCTAAAGAGAATTAACAGCTATTGTATTGATGAAAATATCTCTATTAATGCATCCTTCGAATTTTTCATCCTTCATATGATTGGTACTCCAGTTGCTTAATAAACACTTTAAAAGAATTTAAAATGTTCATTTCCTGATGTTATCTGTGCAATTACAACAAAAACAATTAACACATAAAAAGAAAAATGTACTGTGAACATCTTTATTTCCTGACGCTCAATGTTATCTCTGTCTGGACTAATCAAATTGTCTGGCTTAATCAAATTTGTTGTCAGTTCTGTTTTATATATGGCTGGTCAGAGTGCACCTGCAAAGCTGGCCATATCTAGCACTGATAAATCAGAGGTGGAGACAAAGGATGAGATGTTGTGGGTGTGGCTCTGTGCTCTGTCTCTCCTTCCCTCCTTTTTTCATCTCTCCCAGGAGTGTTGTACTGCACCAGGTTCTGTCCTAGCTTCCATGCCTAAAATAGCGGCAAGGAGAAAACCGAAAAATGTGTCAAGGTTAGAGTGAAACAGCTTACCTCCCCACAAGATTAAAAAACGTGACTCTACTCCACTTTTAGAAGATGTGATGAAGCATTTGAAGTGGAAACAGAGTGGGGAAATTAAACAGTTGAGCTTCAGATGAGATTTAACCTAATTTCTGTGGATAAAAAGAAAAAGATAAACGTGAGTCATCAGCACTCATGGAAGTGGTGTATTTCAGTGCAAAAAATACACTAATACTCTAATACATTACCTTCAATCCAGTTTAACCCTATCATGCATACCCATTTAATCACTGGGCCACGCATAGTAGCGTCGCACATATGTGTTTCTGCAACAGCCAGTTACGTTACGTAAGATTCAAATTGTCTTTTGTGCCGACACAGGCAATGTTGGTCAATCATCTGTGGTTTGTAATTGCTCAAACTGTTACTCATACAGTCTTTTAAACCACAGTATAAATGTATATACATACATCCAACTCGTCACCAAAATACCGCAATAAAAAGTTTACATCTCATAAATGCACAGTTTATATCAAATGCGATCTTCCTCCGATGCGTGCAGCCATTTGTTTACATTAGTAGTGATTTTCATTCATCAAACAAACAGCTACTCAAAGAGTCAAACAGCCTAATTGTCACAGAAGTGCCACGATAATAGTTCACAGCTTGTAAATGCACAGCAATCGTATCAAACGCAATCTTTCCATGCACGCAGCTACGTCTACTTATTAGTTGCAGATGTGGTTTTGATTCACACAAACAACAATTTAAACAGTCTTTTCAGGCATATAATACATTTGTTTTCTGAAACAGACAGCCAAACTATCACAGAAGCTCCAAGACAAAAGTTTAAAACTCATATACACAGTGAAAACATGCTGATCAAGCGGGATTATCCGATGCGCACAGCCAAGTCTGTTTACATTAGCGCTTATCTCTAGCGCTTATCACACACACACACACACACACACACACACACACACACACACACACACACACACACACACACACACACACACACACACACACACACAATGTCTGAGAAGTGAAACCGGAGTGTTGAAGTTATTTGTTCAATAAATTAAACAAATACAGTTCAGCAGACATAACACATTATTTTATACAGTATATATGTGACCCGTCACGGAAACCAGTGACACAAGTCGGCAGCACAACTTGTGAGCAAAATGAGAAACAAGTGTTTTTTTCCAAAATTGGTGATTTCCGCTTTTTTGCAGAATCTGTTAGTTGAGATCATGAAGAAGCCTCTCCATGTTTGAGATAACAGTATTGGTATATTTAAAAGCGTACATTTTGAGGTTGAAATCGGCTTGTTTTTCGGAGATTCTAGCATGTAGTAGGGGCGTGTCATTGTCTGTGTGTATTTCCGTACTGAATAGCGCCGGCGCTTTTGCCCCCGCCTCTAACAGCGTGGCTACTTATTATGCAGCTCTAGCCGGCTCTATCTGATATCAAAATTCAATGAAGATGGACGCCGCAAAGAATGTCGCAGACGAGCTGAACCGTGGCCGTTACAACGAAAATGTTTTGAAGTACTTCTTCGACAAGCCGGATGCTTATGAACAAGCTGCTCACTGATTCTGAAGACGATCTGAGCGACGATGAAAGTGGCATGATAAGACTGAATAATATCCCTAATCTACAACTGAGCGAAGATGAAGACGAGGAAGAATGTATCGGACTGGCGTCATGCGAATTATTGGACATTTAGAGGCAAACAGACGCTACAGTGCAAACTTCGGAGATGGTTACATCCACAAAGAAGACCCGACAAAGAGAAAGTGTGCCCGAACGACTTATTTCATTGGAGGCAACGAGATCTGCAAGAATACTTTTCTGTTTCTTATGGGGTGAGTTTCCATAAACATCAAAGTTTGTCGTTTTTTGTTCATTCTAAGAACACGCATTACACGTTATCTCATGTTTAGTCCATGTTTACAGGGGAGCTTTACAGGGGTATGGCTTATCTAAATGAGATGTAAATGAGCCCTATTGTCACTCCCAGCAGCAGAGAGAGGTGAGAACTGCACAATCTTTTGAGGCCGTTTTCTCCCCTTTTAGCTTTTTTGAGTGCCTACCTTCAAATGGCCACAACTTCTCCAAATATTGTCAGATTTCCATGTGTTACAAATCGTTGGAAAGCTTGGAGACTACACTTTCAGAATCTGTGAATAACTCAAAATGCCCCAAAACCGACTTGTGTCCCTACTTTCCGTGATCGGTCACATATATATGACAAAAATTTAATAAAATTGATAAATTTAAATACTCATGTACACTCTCCCCCCTCCACTGTCTGTGCAGTGTCATGTGCAGAAATAACTCACTCCAGGGGGCACTGCAGAAGAATTTATACCCTACTCATGAAAAGGTCACTAAAAGCATTAAAATAGAGGTTAGGCATGAGAATAATAAATAAATAAATAAACATTTCATCGTCAGTTCAAATGTTTGTTCCTGTAGCTCAACTGGTAGAGCATGGCACTAAGATTATGGGTTAGATTTCCAGGGAATACACAAAAATGTATACACAAAACCTGCCTTTATTAATAAAACCCACAAAAAGGAGGCAGTATTCTTAGTCTTTCTTAATAATTCTTAGTTTCATTATAAACCAGTATAAACCAGGATAAAGATTATTACACACATTAGCCTGTTATCTTACAAACAACAGTATACACAACGGAACAAATACCATCTCGCAAATATGCTCTTGGTGTTGAATATACTCTCTGTGATATGAATGTATTTTGCTCATGGTGTGAGGATAAAGGAGTCCACACATGTGTGATGCTTGCTACTTGTGTGATCTTACACTTATTTCAAATTCCCGCCACAATTGCTTTAGCTCCGGAAGCCGAGCCGAGAGAGCCTGCATTCCTGTGGCCAGCCTGCCTGGACTCTGTGGAAAAGTTACAACTGTCAGCTAGATTTATTTTTGATTTGGGCTTTTGTGTCGGCCTTGAGAATTACTTGCTGTTTTTCTTTCAATTGTTGCTACTTTTTTAACCAGAGTGCACTTTGTATTTTTTCTTACAGAGAATAAATGTCACCTCTCAAAACAAAGAAACGGGTGATGTCTGATTTCCCAATGGGGCATTGCTGTCTGTTCCTCCCTGGTCTTTCATTTTATTTCTCCTTTTCTGTCTCCCAGCCTGGATTGTGTGCTGATGTTAGCCATTGTCTGTTACAGGAAATGGCATACCAATGGTCCTCTGGCATCACAGTGGGTTGCCCTCCACCCGTAATGACATTTCCATGGCTGTTTTTTCGTTTATGACCAAATGCATTTGGAGTTTCAGTGCTTTGGGATTTAGAGTCCTCCAACAGATGATAGTATACAATAGTCTCTGTTATTCACATTTGACAGAAAAGCTACTCTTTAACTTTTCATGCTTGGAGAGCAGAAATAATGTAGAACATTCGGTGAATGGCATAAAACCCAGAGACAGTTTGAACCATGTACATAAGGAGACTGCTGTGTGTAGTTCCACAGAGGCTTACAGTTTTTTCTAAACAGCCTCCTGGTGTAGAACAGAGCCGATTCTCATGCTCTAACTAGTGTTTATTTCATGCTAGTACCAAAAAGTTATACTTTTTCATCAATTATATATATATATATATATATATATATATATATATATATATATATATATATATATATAAACTCAGCAAAAAAGAAACATGCTCTCAATTTCAACTGCTTTTATTTTCAGCAAACATAACATGTGTAAATATTTATATGAACATAAAAAGATTCAACAACTAAGACATAAACTGAACAAGTTTCACAGATATGTTACGAACAGAAATTGAATAATGTGTCCCTGAACAAAAGGAGGGTCAAAATCAAAAGTAACAGTCAGTATCTGGTGTGACCAGCTGCATTAAGTACTGCAGTGCATCTCCTCATGGACTGCGCAAGATTTGCCAGTTCTTGCTGTGAGGTGTTTCCCCACTCTTCCACCAAGGCGCTTGCAAGTTCACAGACATTTCTGGGGAAATGGCCCTAGCCCTCACCCTCTGATCCAACAGGTCCCAGACGTGCTTAATAGGATTGAGATCCGGGCTCTTAGCTGTCCATGGCAGAACACTGACATACCTGTCTTGCAGGAAATCATGCACAGAACGAGCAGTATGGCTGGTGGCATTGTCATGCTGGAGGGTCAGGATGAGCCTGCAGGAAGGGTACCACATGAGGGAGGAGGATGTCTTCCCTGTAACTCACAGCATTGAGATTGTCTGCAACAACAACCAGCTCAGTCCAATGATGCTGTGACACAACGCCCCAGACTATGACAGACTCTCCACCTCCAAATCGATCCCGCTCCAGAGTACAGGCCTCGGTGTAATGCTCATTCCTTCAACGATAAATGCGAGTCTGACCATCACCCCTGGTGAGACAAAACCGCGACTCGTCAGTGAAGAGCACTTTTTGCCAGTCCTGTCTGTTGTTGCCGGTGATGTCTGGTAAGGACTTGCCTTACAACATGCCTACAAGCCCTCTGTCCAGCCTCTCTCAGCCTATTGCGGACCGTCTGAGCACTGATGGAGGGATTGTGCATATCCTGGTGTAACTCGGGCAGTTACTGTTGCCATCCTGTACCTGTCCCGCAAGTGTGATATTTGGATGTACCAATCCTGTGCAGGTGTTGTTACACGTGGTCTGCCACTGCGAGGATGATCAGCTGTCCTTCCTGTCTCCCTGTAGCGCTGTCTTAGGCATCTCACAGTACGGATATTGCAATTTATTGCCCAGGCCACATCTGCAGTCCTCATGCCTCCATACAGCATGCCTAAGTTCCATACAGCAAGACTAAGAATGTACTAGGGCACGTTCACGCAGAGGAGCAGGGATTTTTTTGCTGAGTATATATATATATATATATAAATGCTTAACCTTACTAATTACTATGGCTGGGAACTATATTGAATATTTACGATAAATGATATTAAATATTATTTTTTTAAAGTGAACCAAAATTTTGAATAACGCAATGTGTTCCATTTTTAAGCTATATCACTCAACCCTGCTAGTAACCTTGCCACAACCTGCTTTCATCAGTTCAACAGTACCACAACAGAGTACCACACTTTTTTGTTTTTTATTTTATTTGCATTTAATAGGGTTTTATTATCAATGTACTCGAAGCACATTTATTGATTCAAAACATTATAAAGAGATAATTTTACATAAAAGTTGCTTGACTGGAGGCTATCTACATGCAGATACTCCCTGAGATGTGAAATGAGGTGCTGGTCAGGGTTACTCACCCAGCTGAATGGGATAGCTTATTTGTATAGACTCGTGAAAGTACACAGAGTCCATATGGGAAAGACGTCTCTTAGCGACGTTGGTTTGCCAAAGTTGTATGACTAGAGTGAGAGTAATATGAGAGGAAGGTGGAAGTTGGTGGTCCGTGGTGTGGAACTCATCTTGGACATGTGTTTATGGTCACTGTGAATGTATATGGGGAGGGCTGTGCTCACACAGTTGGATAGAGGGGAATAAGTTGCGTTTTGGAATGTTTTGAGGATTTAGGTTTATTTGTGCAGCACTTTTGGATAGCTAGCTTAATCACTTTGTCTTGATTTGTGCTACTTTTTTGCAGAAATTTAATTTTTTACCATGGCAGAGGAATTAGTTGCAGTCAATGGTTTTAGCATGTATACTTATCTTTTGTGAGCACTGTCTACACACATAAAGTGGCTCTAAAATGTATTTAGACACTAAGCCACTCTCAGCCCTCAAATACATGGGAATTGTTCCAAACGCTCTTACATATTCGAGGCTAGGCATGTATATCCATAACAAATGGATCTACAAAATGTCCAGATACTGTAGTCCTATTTTCACAATATTTTCATGACAATTAGAAAATAATAGAAAACAATATATTTAGTTATATAAAAAATAAAACATCAAAATATATCAAAGTGAAAATGCAACAAATCAGGACAAATCTAGAACAGGATTCAATACTATCACACTGAAATTTCATGAGACGCAACCGGCTGTCAAAAACATTTTGAGCTACACATAACGCATAAGATACACATAAGCTACACAAAAGTATTTTCTCAGGCAATTGAGTCTAAATAGATGCACAGCTTACATAATTTCAGTAGTACCCCTGAATTACAGTAGCCATATCATACTGTTCATGTGTTACACTTGCTATTGTCAGGAAATACCATGAGGACTCAAGAGCTATGATGAAGAAAGTTACTTATTTGAAAGAAAGAACAGGCTGTAATCCCAAATAGAGGAGTCATCGCCCTGGCAGAGAGAAAGGGCGATCAGTAGCAATCCAAAGGGAAAGCAGAGATATATCCATACGGGCGAAGAGAGAACTGTGAGACAAGCAGAGGTCAGAACTAGGGTATAAATAGTCTGAAAACTTTCTAGGGCGAGGCAGAGAGTCGAAGTCCAATAGCAGGCAGGAACCGCACAGACTAAAAAGACAAATTCACAGACCAAAAACTGACTAGAAATTAATATTGGACTGAATGGCAACAGCACAAAAACTATGTGGCACAACACAGCAAATGAGAGGGCAATAGACAGGGGAGTGAGATCAGTTGAGAAAGAGGAACTGGTGCCAATCATAATGAGCAGCCATGATGAAAAACGAATTAGCCAATCAGCTAGCAGAACATGGTCTGCACATGGCATCTGTCAAAAAAGGACCAAACAGACACATGGAGGTGACAATAAAGCACAAACACAAATACAAACAGGGGGGAGGGGGAGAGAGAGGAGGAATTCAAACCTATCAGCCCAGATTCCTGACAGCTATAGTTTACTCCATGTTGTTTCTTCATCAAATAGCAATGTCAAATGTAAATCAAGTCAATCACTGATACAACAGTGAATAAGAAATATCATGTATAAAATTTTTGTGTACATGTATAATTAATATTTATAATTCACCATTCTTGATAATTCATTGTTACACAGAAAATCAACGTGCTATAGTATTTATTTGTATGAATGTAGTACTTGTTTCTCTTGTAAGAAAGAAACAGATATCCTGTGATAGTAGACAAACTTATAGACAATAAATAATCATAAAAATAAAATGTATGGATTTATACACTACTTATAGGAGAAAGATTAAGGAATACTAAAGAGGTTTGTGCACAACTTCAAAAATATTTATTAGGTACAGGGGGTGGAAGGAGGTCCTGGGTCACTAAAGACCCAAAATATGTGTTTAAGAATTCATGGTATAGATAACAAAATATCAAACCAAATATATTCTCAGAAATATCTTCACTTTACTAAACCATTACAATTACTTTTAACCAACTGGTCTCATGGTCATTTTAGTAGATAGATATATGAATCAGTTCCCTTCAAGTATACTCAGCTGTCCTACACAGGTGTAGTTCATAACATTAACTATGTTCCAATAACATTTGACAACCAGAAAATGTCCAATATTTTGTCTTTATTTTAAACCATATAGCAATTGTTTTATCATCTAAAACCTAACATATATTTTTATGAAATGGTTGTTTGTGCTCTCTTTCAAATAAATGCCACTTAGTTTAATATTTTGCTAAGGCAATGACATTAATACATTTTGTAAGCGTGGCTTTAGTGTACAAATAATTTTTAAAGCCACTATATACACCAAGGCAAGTTTTTTGCTTACTATGCAAAAACTGCTGCCAAACTAAAGAGCCCATAATGAAAATTAGGAAAAATATGTCAATGTGCATCTTTATGTTATGCTATATTCCTAAAATTTATTTCTTGTCATCCTTATTGAGATATTGTTTTGTAGTTAACAAAACCACAGACAGACAGCAACTTTAAAAGTTTGCAGAGTCCTGGATGGAATGCTAATGATGTCAAATCCTTTCTCATACAAATACTGTAAATAGTAATTTTATATGTCTTTGACATGCTTAGGCTACACTGATACATTTTACTACTAATATTACAGTCCAAAAGCACTTAAGTGATATTCTAAACTTTTCTCAAACAGTTGTTTATTGCTAGAACAGTAAATGGCCTGCACTTATAAAGCACCTTTTTAACCTTAACAGTATTCAAAGCACTTTACACTTTGACTCATTCACCAATTCATACACTCATGCATACACCAATGGGAGCAGAGCTGCAATGCAAGGTGCTAGCCTGCCATTGGGAGCAACTTGGGGTTCAGTGTCTTGCCCAAGGACACTTCGGCATGTGGAGTCGTGTGGGCCGGCCTGCTCTACCAACTGAGCCACAGCCACCCCAGTACATAAGAATTACTTTGAAAGGCATGACAACAACACTCATTTTGAGAGCTCTAAGAAACCAAGTGGAAGGGACAGATTTCATGCAGCTGTTGGCTAGGCTGGTACTCTGTTGCATTTGTCAGTGGCTAGCAAGAATGTAAGTTTGCCTTGACTATGCCTCCCCTCTGTGTTCTCATTTTAGCCCTCAAAAGCTTTTCATTTTTGTTTCTTGACATGGCTGCCACAACACTGTCTCACATTGTCCATTAACAGTCTCACTGCAAGACAAAGAGGCAACCTATAGTTTCAGAAGGACACAGTGACTGAAATTAAATTGGATGTGCTTTGCTATTGTTTTTATTGGAGTAAAACCAGTTTGGATTTGGAAACAGCAATAAATGGAGACATTTGTTTAAGCCTCCTTTTTCTCGAGTTCTTCTCCTGAGAAAAATAATCCAGAAATGTGTGTCCTCGAGAGTTAGCAAAGAGTTTTGTCAAGATATTTAAGTTTTCATTTACAAGAGATTTCAATGTGAACTCAAATTTAAGATTATCTTATGATATTTTTATGCCACACTTATACATTTCATACAGTAGTTCTATATTCTTACTGTGTCTCATTTGTTTCTGTTAAAGAATATCTTGTTTCACTCTGAAATGTGTCAGATTACAGAAGTAAAATTGGTAGTGAAAAGCTTTAAATGTACTGTAATATAACTGAGAGCTCCATTAAGTCCAACATTTGAGCAATAATCTTTACCTCTGTGTAAATATTCAGAGCTGCAGTACTAGCAGATGTTCTGTTTGCTGTCTCTGGCATTTCTGTTTTTTCCTTGCATTGCATTGCTTAACAGTGAAAATCTGATCATTTATTTAGCGATGTTAGAACAATAATTTATCATTTCCACTTCTAGCCATTGTATTTGCAAGAGTTTTTATCTTTTATCTGATTTTCTTTCAGTGATGAATTGTAATCCAATACATACATTTGTTTTTGTACATATTTTTTCAGAGGCCACTTCCAGTATATCCGCTTGAGGAGTTTCTTATTGTGCTAATACAAGATGTAAAACTCACTGACAAAGGTGCTTCCTCAGGACCTTTTTCCACCCTTATGTTGCATCATACGTGTATTACTGACTTTCTTCTGTGGGCTGGACTGGGAAGAGAAATCAGCCCTGGATTTTAGATGGCAACTGGCCCAAAAGTTGTTGAGGGGAGGGGGGTGGGGTGGTGGTGGCACATCTCCTATCTCTGAATAGGATCGGCATCGTGGCAGTGTTTTGTTGTCAGTTCTGCATAACGCGGTGGATCATTTTTGCTTATCGCGGCCCATTCGGCATGTTTCGTGGCTGATCCACCGGCCCGATCAGCCCCAAAGTGCGTCGGTCAACCGGGAAAATGCCCTGTATTCCAGATTGCCAGTCCAGCCCTGTCTGTGGAACACAAAATAGGATGTTAGGTACTCAGTATGTTATTCTCACTCACCATTTACTTTCATTGCATTTTTTCATACAATTATAGAGAATGAGTAAATTTTAATTAGGTTATGTGCATATAATGTCACAGTCAGTCTTGAGGACCAATTTAAGAGCTCCAATAAATATTTCACATAATTAATTTGATAATTTGATCTATACATAAGCTATTTCAAAAAGTGGTGTGGACAAAATTGACAAAGGGAAAAAAGTGGGTACGATCATGTCCCACTCTTCCCACCCATAAATGGCAACTTTGGAACTATCCCTATAACTAACTATCTTCAGGAATCGTCTGTGCTCTCTGCACTTTCAAAGGAGTCCAAAATGTATCTTGGCTCTGGGTATCACTGTTTCCGGGGCTATAAAGCAAAAAACAAATACCCAAGTTCCTGCTGTGTAACCCAAATTGATGGACATGAGCTGATTTAATCTTTCCTAGGTATGCTAGTTGAGATTAATTGCGTCCTTCTGCTCTGTCTCAGTTTTCAGCCTGATCTCTTGGTAAGAATATTTTTAACAAAGGCATGAACTTACTTTGCACAACTGTTAATCAGTGTGATTTCAGTTTGCAAGGGCATATGTATAATATTGTCTGGTGCTGCTTTCACTCTCTCAGCCAACTGTGAAAGCTGTTATGTACTTGGCGGCCACAAAGGGTCATATTAGCACAAATCCATCCCTTCTGCTTATGCATCTCTAGTTTTTGGTGCAATGTTTAACGTTTAATTTTATATCACAACCTTTTTATCCAATGAATATGACTTGGAAACTCTGTTCATTCCGCTGATCTATTTGAATGGAAAATTGCAGGAGTGGCTGTAATGCATTTTAAAGTGGGCCACATGAATGAACCAGGCCACACACTTTCCACTGCTCTCTCCACTTTTTATAACTATTTCTTCCATTTCTTTTCTTGATGGTTGAAAAAGGCTTTACTCCTTTGGCCTTCTCTTAAACACTGGTCCATATTTGGAGAATCGTCATTTCAGGTCAGTCATTCTACCAGCAAGTCACTGTTAGCACGTATCAAGGTCAAGTTCTAAAGAGTTTTCCTGGTCTGTTTAGATTATGGGGTTCAAACCTCGTTTGACAGCAGGTCCTAAAGCCTTCTCTGTCTGAATGTGTCTGTCAGTCACAGGATTTTCCAGTATGATGTTTTTAAACAATTTTTTGGGACTTTTTGCAAATTTCTTTCACAAAATATTGATTACCAAGATAAACAAAAATGGTTGGTAGGAGAGAGGAATGGGATCAGGATATGACATGAGTCAAATTTGATTAGCAGTAGCACAATGGCTTGATATGTCTGGAGCATGTGTGCTGACTAATCAACAGATTAGTCATTGGCCATTGAGTATTTCAATGGCCAATGCCGATGTCTAGGGATATCCAATACAATATACCCTTTCACACATAAAGCCTTTTCCAGAAAAGTAATGCAATTCTCATGTTAGAGGTCATGTGTGAACACAACCCTTTTGAAAATACTGGTAAAAGTTGGTCATATTGATGGTATGTCTGAACAGCACATATGGTACATTTACCTGTAAAGGCACCCCAACGATTTTCCTTAATTTACCTGATTGCATGTGTGAAAGGGGCTAATATCTAACACATAAGACAGTTGCTTGAGTTTGGAAGCAACAAAGGAAGAGCTAAAACTTCTGTTAATCAAGCAAGCAGACATGGATTTGATGCTCTTATTATGGCCAAATATTGGCTGTTTAATCAAGCTCTCCAGTATGTCTGTATGTAAACCTTCTTTTACACCTTTTAAAAGTCCTCAATTCAGCTGAGTTTAGTTGCCATCTCAGGCATTGTAATAGGTTAGAAGGCTTCACCCCAAGCACTGGTAGCAGCCATTAGTTTATAGGTCCTTTGAACTTTTTTTCTGTCACCCTCCTGGTGTGGAGAATGACAGTAAAGTATTCTAGCTCATGCTAATCAGTAGAATTTTTCTGTGCTTTGCTGCGTGACCTGACTGCCCTTTTGTCACATTCTTTTCCTTTCTTTCCTTCCTTTCCTTGTCCGCGCTCCCTCAGAGGCTCCAGTTGCTGACTGATTAATCACAATAATCTTCATTCACTCAGGGCGTCTCATCATTTTTCTGTTGAGGAACACTTACATGAATAAGTAGTTTTTAGTTAGTTAGTCTAATTATTCCATAAAACCTCTGAGGTGTCAGGGTTGTGTATTAAAGAGGGATGCTCGGAACTTATTAAAAATTTAAGCTTACTTATCTCAACAGGAATGACTTGAGCGGAGTGCTTAATTTGCGAGAGTTAATGAGGAAATGATTCGACTCTTGTCACTTAAAGTGCCTGTCAGCCTTTTAATGGCCTTGTTTTCCGGAGGGTTTAAAGAGGACTCAAATTAAAAGATGGGGCCATCATGGTTTTTACCTGTTAATGAAATGGCGGTGGCAATGGTTAGCTTTGCATAACTAAAATGCTTGCAGGGCTTTTTTCTCAGTTCATACTAATAACATGCAACCATGACATTTTAAATGAGTAGTTCACCAAAAAATTAAAATTGGTTCATTATATACTCATCATCATGTTGTTCCAAACCTGTATGCTGTTTATTTTACATGGAACACAAAGGAGAATTTAAAACATCTTCTCACAGGTTTTTCCCCCAAATATAGCACAGGTTGAATATCAGTTACATTAACAAATATCATTGGTTCTTGCATACAGTATCTATTGACCAAATGTCACAACGTTAAACCTGCATGAAGATAACAAGGCACTTTATTTGGTTTGGCTATCGTGTGGCTTCAGAAGACTAGGGTTGCAAACCGAGAACCGGTTCTTATTCAGAAACGGTTCCATTCTATACAAAATTCCAGAATTAGATGATCTTCGTGACTTTTGGTTCCGTTAACCCTCTGGGGTCTGAGGGTATTTTGGGCCCTGGAGAAGTTTTGACATGCCTTGACATTTGTGCTTTTTTCAGTTGCTTAAAAACATATTAATGGCTAAAGTCTGATAACACTGTATTCAACACAAACTGGGCTACAATAATATGTGAGCAACATGTGTGTACAGGTTTGAATTTTTGAGAAAATAACATTTATGCATGTTTTTTGAAAAAACTAATATTTTAAGTCACTGAAATAAGGCCATATAACACATACTAAACATTTGTCCACAAGACTTTTGAGAACTGGATCTTGTAGCCTAGAGTTTTTGCTACAAAATGATGTGAAAACCATCCTGATCACTCATTCATACAAAACAATATAGTAATTTAACTTTTGTAAGACACTTTTAGTGTTGAAAGGTCATATGTGAGGAGGCGTGAACTATCATGAATATGGAGGTAATTTACACCTGAGAGACAAAGACCCCTCCCCTGGGCCTATCAATCAGGGATAGAGAATGAATGTGAGGAGACTTAATGATCAAAATCAAGTTTTAAATTAAAAGAAGTCATCTGACTATATATTTTCTTTACATAAAGACTTTACTTAATTTTAGACCTACACTACCATTTAAAAGAAGTCTCTTCTGCTCACCAAGGCTGCATTTATTTGATCCAAAATACAGAAACAACATTGCTATTCTGAACTATTTTTAAAATTTAAAAGAACAGTTTTCTATTTAAATATAGTGTAAAATGCAATTTGTGATCAAAGCTGAATTTTCAGCATCATTACTGCAGGCTTCAGTGTCACATGATCCTTCAGAAATCATTATAAGATGCTGATTTTCTAATATGGGCATATATGTACATTTGCATTGATCGTCTCAGCACATTAGCGTATGAATGGCGAGCTCTGGTGGGTGGGATCACATTACGGATAATTAGAGAGACAGGTAAAAACTGTACATCGCTTTGTTTCAAACAGATTGCATTGCAGGTGAATATTTGTTTTAAATTGGAATAGTTTTATTTCAAAATAGACATTTTAAGCTTTCTTTAGCCATATGTTTCATGTTTGTGTGATACGTTTTTTAAGCTTTCTTTAGACATATGTTTCATGTTTGTGTGATAAGTTTTAACGGAGTTTCAGTTCATTTTTGTGACGTTTTTCTGAAATATGCTCGTGAACACAGAGACTGCTGAAAGCTCACCCTTTTTATTTTCTTTATTTTACAAAAGCGCAAGATTTTGTTGTTATTGTGAGTGTACACAAATAAAAGTAGACCCTTTATAGTCTCTAATGATGTCTTACACTTATCTGTATACCCCAAAATTATGGAGTATTTTAAGTTGTTTACAGGTTGTTGACAGGTCAGGACGAGAGACAGGAGAGCACATAGCAAACAACTTAAGAACAATGGGCTCACAACAAATACAACAGACCGGACAGAAAGAGCACATGTCAATGAAGCCATCATTAGTCATGTGCTCAAACTTAAAGACCAATGACCAATGTATCATGAGTGTCAGAAACAAGACTGAACAAGATAGGGAGGTCAGGATCCAGACACCATGCCCCAAACATGAAACATGAGACCAACAGAGGAGCGCATGGCAGGGAAGTTACAACCGAAGCCATGCGTTCACACAAAGACAGAAAACAAAACACAAGACTGACATAGAACAATGATTTTACGGTCCAGACTGACAGAGTGACAGGACCGTGACAGTGATGGCATGATGCCTTCTCTCTTCAAGTCTCCTTATAAAGACTACCACGCCCTTCTGTAGGACATGTCAAGAGTATATTAGGTCTATCGAATTGGTGTTGTAGCCTTCTCTTCAGTGCATGGAAAGAACTTGGAAAGTTCTCAATAATCAGGGTCTGCCCCTCAGTAAACAGCCGTCCAAAACATTCTATCAGCTCCGTCCCAATTCCTGATTGGTCAGCATAATTATTGGTCTGGAACTCTTAATATGCCATCTCTGTTATGAAATATAGCGGGTGAACACAAAAAGATATGAACTTGTATTGCATTTTTTATTTGCGGTCTGGAGTTCCCCCCTACTCTTGCTTTGAATTCAGTTGACCAACCTCAACATCTGGAAACTATTATGAATCTTTTTTTTACTCTAGTTTATTTTTTTCTATTGTTATTTAGAATGTAATTGAACTATGCAAGTGTAAAAGTTGTTTAATAAAGCGTCTTGTTGGATACTGTAGGATCATTAGTAGTCTATATCTCGGTTTTACATACATCTGCTCTGCAGGCATGTGTATTTATCCTCGGAGTAGATCAGAGGGGAAAACATCTGTGAGTCATTGAGACAAAGTCGAGAAAACATCTTTAAGTCCTTCAGACATCACACACGCCATAGCTTCTGCTTTACTGCAGGTGCTTGAATTAAAATGTACTACTTCCCATGCTGATGCAAATTACCCTTATATATTTTCAAAGACTACAACTGTTGTGTCAAATAAATTAATTACCCTATTTTACAAGGATGATTTCGGATTTTCTTTCGACGTAATTGTAACCAGAGTTGGTTCTGGAGTGCTATTTAAGGGAATTGTGGAGACAGCCCTGAAATTGGAGGTTGAAGAAAAGAATGGCTGGTGTTGGAAAGCTAATAGAGAAAGTGTACTGAATGAAGGGCCTGTTGCAGGAAGCAGTTGTCCGTGCATTGGGAATACTTAAAGAGAGGTGTAAAGTCATTTGAATGGGGCTTAGATGTGGTTTCAATTGGGAGAATATGCTGGCTTCAGAAAATCTCCCCTTCAATCAAGACCTTGATGTTGAGAATGTGCCGTGTGAGCTTATTTGCTGTTAAACATGTCTCAGCAGAATTACTGCCCTATGAGTGACCTTACTATACTCTTGAAGGTATATGGTTTGACTTACAGAAGAATATGCACACCATGTCATCAGAGATCGATACCAAAAGTTTGGCCTCAGTATGATACTTGCTTCTGGTACCTCAGTATTGACTCTTAATCGATAACTTCAAACAAATAAACAGCCTAGGGCGACAGATGAAACTAGGGCTGTCATTTTTGTTTTTTATTAATTCAATTATTTATTTTTGTAGGCCAATAAAAACATAAAATCAGAAGTCAGTTTGGATTGCAAATAATGAGTTTTAGAGTCTTCTTTATTTTGTACTTTCACCGAGGGTAATGGTGCAGTTTGAGAACTTAAGGGCCAGTCCCAAAGTCCCTTTATCCACCTCATTTTTCAGCGTAACTAAGGTGCGGCCATTATCAACCTTGAATGTGGACCTCTTGCGGTTTAAGCCACCTCCAGCCATTTCAGCGATACAAAAATACTAATTTAAACTGCTTTATATTGCAGAATTGCAATACATGTTATTGTACTATTATAATGTATTATTATTTTCATAAACACATTAGTTTACAGCGCATAAAGTTTAACCGTTTATCCCATTTTGCCATTGTTTTATTACAAGGCGTTGCACAGGCAGACGACTGCATCAATGAATGAGAGATCAGGCGCTGAAACTCTAAGCTCCGTCAGTCAAAGCTACCACAAATTTTACTCAAACAGGAGAGAAAAGGAGAAAGAAAGAGAGCAGAAAGCCACTGGGAAAATGTTGCTTCAACTTTTCATTTGCACCATCTTTGCATCTTGTTTCATCTTGGCAAAATAATAAATACATTATTCTCTCCTTTTTTGTCAGAGAACATTCTTTCTGAGCGGTGTTTAGTAAACAGACCTCGCATTCAGCATGGCTAATGAAATATCACCTTTGGAAATAAATAAATAAAATCAGAGGATATGCAGGTACATATGAATGGAGTTTTACATGGAGACATGAAAATACTGCATCGTCATGCTCTCTGTAATGTAAGAGGCAGATTTTATTATCATCTCTTCAATACAACACACAGCAACAAGTGAATGATTTACATTTACATTTTACATTTATTCATTTGGCAGACGCTTTTATCCAAAGCGACTTACAAAAGAGGAAAACATAAGCTCATCTTAAGGAGACAGTGGTACAAAAGTGCCATATTACAAAGTTTCACTAGCATCAGAATAGTATTCAAAACATATACAAGTGCAAATTATTTATCCAACATTAGGATATTATTTGGGAACACTTTATTTTATAGTATCCTTGTTACACATATTACAATTATTAACTATAGCAATGACAGTCAATTAGGCATAATTACAAGCAAGTAACCCTAAACCAAACCCTTACTCTAAACCTAAACCTAAAGTAAGTACTTGCTGTTAATTAGTAATAATCAGTAATTACTGGTATAATTACACTGTAACAAGGACACTGTAAAATAAAGTGTAACCTGGCCTTGTGTGACCTTTAAAATTTTGTTTGTATGTTTGTTTTCTATTTACCCTTGTATACCAGTAAGGCTGTAATCGTATGTTTATGGCTAATGACAAAACTGACCATTAAAATGAATAAACAAATAAATAAATAAAGTGTAACCTATTTTTCTGCTGTACATCCTGTGGTTGTGTGATTGTTTATAAGCCCATATCACTAAATTCCAGTATTATTATCCTTCTAGTTATTTACATTGCAGTCAATGACAGCAAAACTTTGTCACACTTGCCGGAAATGCAGCTTTTGATTCTGCATTGCAAAATAAGGTGGATAAACTTTCTGAAGTGTTTCCAAAAACTGTGAAAACTCTCACAGTTTTATTTATGCTAAAAAGCTTTTCTGAAAAGGGCAGAGCAATGCCGAAAATTTCCTTCAGACGAGTAACTGACTACTGACTAGTGTAATATCTGTCCACTCTTTTATAGCACAGTAAATATTGGTAGTTTTCAGGCCCATTTCCTTTTGTTACTAGACAGTGTTTGTAGCAGGAGTGCAGCTTGGACACGGGGCATAAAGCTCTGTCACTTAGGCAGATTGAGGCTATATGTGACAGGAGTTGAGGATATTATCACCTAACATCCTTGGACTCCATTATATGATACATGACAGCTGACTGATGGCAATCACAGACACCCCTGTCTCAATTTTGCATATTCGTTCCTATGCCAAACATTGCTGTGTTTTTTCTTCTTTTTTTTGGTTTTGCAGATGTGCTGTCAGCAATTTAATCTGTTTTGCAAACTTCAGATAGACTCAAGGAGGTCTATAAAACCTCCTTGAGTCCATTGGCAATCCCATTCGGCTGTTACTTTTTTCTGAGTTAGTAAATGTATTGATAGAGTAAGTCTTTGGTCTGTTTTAGTGGCTTTTTTTAGCACCTTCACCTCATATACAGTACGCATACAGTACGCATCAACTACAAAAGTGACCAGATTTGTCCTTCTCTACATAATACAATGATAAACATTTATAATCAATGGGATATTTAAGTGTGAGAAGGATTTTAAGTAAAGATAAGTAAGATAGAGTGTGTCCATTAGGCCGCTGACTATGTGTTGAATCTAATGTTTTGGGTAAGTGACTTGAAGAATGAAATTCATTGGCATAGGGCTATATAAAGATCCTCCATTACCCTAATCTGTGAGGCTTTAAGAGACAGGAATGATTGGGATGTCTTTTCAAATGATTTAATAAAGTGATGCTGATAGGGCAGCAACAGAGAGATAATGGAGTGTTGCTTTTTTGATGTTTGTCCTCAAACACATTAAACATGTCATTGTCAGTCAGAGTCTGCTTTTATTTTTTCTGTCCACAGTCATATTTGGGTTGATAAAAGTGCTCATATTTCAGAATCTCAGTTTTTTACACCCCAACATTCATGAACTTTTAATTTTGGCACCCTTAGTTCATTAATTATTGAGATGCCAGCCCAGTTCTATCAAAAGCACTTTGGACTGAAATCAGACGAGCACCACTGATATCTTGTTGTCCTTTCCTCTGTTCATTCACAGAGCTGATTATTAACCGTGATAACTAATTAGCGGATTACTCCCATTTCATTTCTATGAAATGCTGCTTCTTGTGTGGTGTCAGACCTCCCAAAAGAGGTTAGCTAAAGCAGAAGTCCTGTTCATTGCTTTTTATTGACAGCAGTTTTAAAAGAACAAGATTATCCATAACCAAGGTGACTACACTAACAGACTTGTTTCAGAATGGTTATTCTGAGTGCAAATAAAAAGGAAAAGACTGTTTGAAATTCATTCATATATATATATATATATATATATATATATATATATATATATATATATATATATATATATACATTAGACGGCTTCATTAACAAGTTTAATGTGATTCCAATGTCTTCTCATGACAGTGTACATGTACTCTTATACTTGGATTGAATAGTGGATTCACCCTTTATCAAGTGGCATCTCCCATCAGACAGATTTAAGCATGTGTATCTTTTCCTGTGGCACTACTGATAGCGTGTTGCCAGAGCAGTCTCAAAACCAGGAAGAAATCACATTCATATAATCAATGATAAGCACAATTAGCAGATTTCATTTTTACTCCACTGACAGTTAGGTTTAGGGTTTTGGCTTTGGGTTTGGGCATATAGTTAATAAAATATCCATTCCTGTTGACTGTATTACATAATTTACAATGTTCTGAGTTCAATACAAGTTAAGCTAAATTGACAACATTTGTGACATAATGTTGTATATTGAAGTTACAGTAAGGCAGTTAAAATGGAAGTGAATGGGGCCACATTTTGGAGGGTTTAAAGGCAGAAATGTGACACTTATAATTTTATAAATGCACTTACATTAATTCTTTTAAAACTTGTGTGTATTATTTGAGCTATAATGTTGTACAAATTGTCAATTTTACAGTCATTGTAGGGTTCTAGAATTTGTTTGCATTACATCGGCATGGCAATGAAGTTGTAAAATTGTATATAACCAAAGTCTTTCTATCAAACCTTTCCACTGCCGGCCATCTTTAGAATGCTCTTTAGGGATGCTAATCCCAGTAATGCCATTGCAGCTCCTATCTACTTGAATGGAGAAAGACAATAATGGTTGGTTAAGATTACAATCAAAGAACATTTTTCAAATCAGCAATAAAATCTGACAATACTGGTATCATAAATTGTGATTCTTTCCTGATATTATGCTAAAAAAAACCACAATTTTCCCCTGTTTGTATAGCTAATGTGCTATAATATAAGATTAACTTGTACTGAACCCAGAATATTCATTTAACAACTTGTTTTTGGAGCCACTTAGTGGACATTTCACCCCAAAACAAGCTCATACGTGCCCACATTCTCCTTTTAACAACACTTCCAGCTTCAGCCACTGGGGGCAGAGATTGAAATTTCTTTAAGTACAGACCGATTTCAGATGAAGAACTTTCGACCTACTCTTGCCAAATTCAACAGAGGTTAGTCTGAAACTTTACAAAGCAGCCTTTGTCTGCATATTTTTTATGAATTTGTCAGGTCACTGGGAGAGAACAGCATCTGATGCAAACAGAGTGGAAATAGTTTAGTGAGTGTTTACAGATTGCCTTTGTTGACAGCAAAAATAAGGCTTTATTCCAGATTTACAGACTTTTCGTTTGTGTAAAGTATTTGTTGTTGGCTACCAGTCTCATAAACCTCTTGGTACAGTGTGGAGGAGTATTGTGGCATTACTCTGTGGCACAGTAGATATTCTGTTTATATTTCTGGTGGGTTCACTAAAATTAAAATGTTAGTAATAGTTTATATGGTAATCTAAGCCTCTTTCTCTAACAATTTTGAATAATGTTTTTCTTCACTGTTTTCCATTTTTGACGCTAGACCTGTGAAGAATCCCCCCCCCCATATTTGAAGTTTTCTGCCAAAATCACACATTTTCCCAGGCCCTTCTTCTCAGAGACAAATAATAACTTATACTCCTATTATCCACGTTGACTCAGATTTCCAGCAGTGTATTATTGTAGTCACAGTTGGAATGTGTTGGTGTTAGTCAGCAATGCCAGTGTTGTGAAGAATGCTGGCTTGATGTATAACACTTCAGTTTGGGCTCAACATATGGTGCCCTATTTTGAGAAAAGATGGTCTAGCAGGGAATATAAATGGATAGTGGTCCAAGTCGAAGCTCTGCTGCTGTCAAAATGAACTACTAGAGTGATACCCACATCACATTTCATGACCGCACTCAAAGACAAGCCAATCCAAGACCAGTTGGACATCTGGATCCGCTATATATATCATGAGGTCTGACACGGAGAGAGAATCAGAGTTAGATCTGTTTCAGAATGGCTTTCATCCTGAGTCATAGTCCTCATCTCTTTCTTCTGTGAATGGAAAGTTTCGCTGAGCCTCGGCAGGGTCACGCTATTGAATTACAATTGAAATAATTTACAGGACTGGGTTCAATGAAAAGGGTCTTTATCTGCATACTCCAGCATGGTTTAAAATAAAGAACGATATGAATAACAAAATAGGAAAGTATTATTTATTTAAGTATAGTAGATTGTTGAGTTGATTCTCGATGTGTCACAGCATGCGACAGGAAAGTCTGCATGTCAAGTACCATTCTTTAATTTGAGCACTTTCCCAACCTCTGCTTGACTTTGCCTTTGCAGATTATGTTTTGTAATTTTCCCCATTCTCTAACCCCTTTTAACCATACCAGCCTTTCTGTTCCCTGATAAAGTTGAAACTAATTACTAGCTTTGAGAATTAAAGGGATAGCCCCCCCCAAAAAACCCCAAAAAACAATTGTGCCTTTATTTACTAACCACTTTTTCATTCCAAATTGTATTAATTTATGCTGTATGTTAAGCATATTATTAGTGATTAGTAACCTCAGTTACCATTCGCTTTAATTTTATGGGAAAGAGTGGCATACACATTCTTCAGAAATTCTCCTTACATGTTACATAAAAGAAATTATGGTTTGGAACGAAGAGGATGACAGATGTTTTAATAAATTATATATCGTACTTTTTGTGCTAAGGTAAAGAAACATTTAATTTATTTTTCTACATTATAGCAACCTGAGGGGAAAATGTATTTAATTGTCAAGAAATAATGCAAAAAATCTTAATAGCCCTTGAAATAGATTTTATTCTTAATTCTTTAAGTAAGGAATAATTGATGACGGACCATAATAATGCGTTACACCTCGGGTGTGCATTATTTTTCAATAATTCAATGGGCCAGAGTCAATTATTCTGCTTATACCACGGTTACCATACCTTAAGACATCGGTCAGGGTTTTATCTCAATAAATGTTCTGGTTTTCGTCCCTAAACGCTCTTGTGAGTGGAACTAATTTCTTCCACCATGGATTTTGCTTTGATATAGTCCTAGCCTTTGTTGCTAATTCGAAAACATCACTTTAGAACAAGCAATGGAGGATAGCGAGTCTTGCACTTCATTACTGAGCATTTATACTGGAATAATAAGGTAGTTCTCTTACGAGAGGTTCTCTCGTATTGCGTAAGCTAGCTTACGCTACGGGAAAGATTCATCTTTTCTGAGATATTGAAGCCAAAAAATTATCCTTAATTTTTGTATCCATTGTCAACGCAGCGGCAGCTGCAGACCTTGAGCGGGCTATCTAGCTGAGCTCATAGGTTGCTCTGCGGCAACTGCTGCAGCCTATAGATCGAGCTTGGGCTAACTCAGCATCCAATGAGAGGCGCCCGGCTCACTGCATCAAAGCCCGCCAAAATGGGCGTGACTAGAGTACATATAAGCGTAGTTCGTAGGCTGGAACCCTGATTTTCATTTCTTCAGCGAAGCTCTTCGCATCACTGAACTGGAAGCCGCGCCGCTCGAGGGGCATCAAGCAAGCGTGGACAGCGCCGAAGAAGCCGGCCGTCTTCGCCACCTTCAGCCGCCCTGCGAAGCTATGCCATCCGGCGACGTATCCTTTTAAAAGCAAGCTAGTTCTTAAGAACTTCACAAAAGAGTACGAGCGTCTTTTTAAGATGCCTCGCCCACTTGCGCTTCATGCAGCGCTCCTCTCAGCACCGGAGACCGCCACATCATCTGGCGCCTCTGCCTGGGACTGGGGCATGCAGAGCTCGCCTCGCCGGCGGATGTGATCTCTGCGAGGAGCTGCCGACGTCGACCCTGCGGGCTCGACTCGAGCGCTCAGGACCGGCCGCCGCCGTCTTCCGCTCAGCCGCAAGAGAAAAACGCCGCCTCAAAGGCTGCCGGAAACAATGGTAGAAGCGATTGCCTCGCCGGAGCCCATCCTCGAAAGCATCGCTTTCACCCTCCCCGCCCACCCGGACGCCAGCAGTTGCCGCCAGCGGCTGCTCTGCTGCCATCTCGGATGAAGAAGCGGAGGATAAGGGCTGTTCCATCATGGCTTCGGATAGCGAGGAGTGGTCAGGCTCACACGCCTCCTCCTCGCCCAGGAATCCAGCAGGACCCGCCGGAGTCGGCGGGGAACTAACACGCTTCTCACACAGGCCGCCGACCGCCTCGGGCTCGAAAGTGGTCACCGCCCTTGAGCAGGCACCCAACAGACTTGACGGCTGCTTTCACAGAGCCGCCGCAAGCAGCACCCGCTACCCGGCCGCTCCCTTCCTGCCGAACTCCACGCCGAGCTTTCCAAATCATGGAACGCCTTCTCGCCAGGGTCCGATCCCACGCCTCCACCTCTCTTGCTTCGTGGACGGCGCCACTGAGAAGGGCTACGCCCATCCCTCCAGTCGAGGATGCGGTAGCAGCACACCTTTGCCCGCCTCCGCGAGATGGCGGTCTAAACCAGTGCTCCCGCCTAAGGCCTGCAGAACAACTTCCGCCTGTGTTGGTCAGCGCTTATTCCGCGCCGCCAAGCTGCATCTGCTCTGCACTCTATGGTCAGCCCTACAGATCCTCCAAGCGGACCTTCTGTGGGAGTGGGATGAGGAAAGTAGGCATCCAGAGGCGGTTGCAGACATACGGAGTTCTACGGACCTCGCCCTCGGCTACCAAAGCTGCAGCCCAAGCTATAGGGAAGTGCATGGTCACGCTGACTGTGACCGAGAGACATCTGTGGTTAACGCTAGCCGACATGGGAGAAGCAGAGCGCTCACGCTCCTCAACGCACCGCCTCTCCATCCGGTCTCTTCGGCTCCGCGGTGAGTGGTATCATTGACCGGTTTTCAGAGGTCCAAAAGCCACACAAGCCATGAATCTCTTTCTGCCTCGTCCGCTTAGCTCCTCTGCAGGCCGCCACGTGATCAGCCTCCTGCACGAGCCTCTTCACAGCTCCAGCTCAACAATCTCAGACTTCTCAGCGCCGACAGGGCGGCCGCCTCGATCAAGGCCAGACAGCCGCCGCAGACCGCCGCCCCGCTGGCCTCTATTTAAGGTAACGCTGAAACCAGAGCAACCGAAGTCTTCCTAACTTTGTTGAACAAACGACGGCTCAGTCCCGCCGGCCGGACCACCGCCAAAGCTTTGCCCCCTGTCAGTCCCCTTCTCTCAGGCTACTACAGTGGTGAATTTAGCAGCCAACAAGCCGGTGACACTGCCCGCTTGCTCAGATTCAAACGCCGTTTCACGGCGACTCAAATAAATCTTGTAAAGAGCAAACATGTCTTATGTGTAGAAAATGTGCCCACAACCCAGTGTTCGCCTTACACACAAGCATAACACATCCCGCGCTCCCTATCAGAGCACGCCTCATAAAGCTGTTACTGAACCGCCGAAGTGTCAGAGTCAATGAAGGCGCTCACAAATGCGCGCGCGCTACCATTCTCTGGCCGCTCTGTCACACAACCAGCCCTATGTGTAGAAAATGTGCCCACAATCCAGTGTTCACTTCTGCACACAAGCACTGCATGTCTCGTGTCCCCACCAGAGCACGCCACATAAAGCCGTTACTTAACCGCCGAGCGCTAGAGTCAATAAATGCGCCCACTAATACGCGCGCTAGCTCATTCTCTGCCCGCTCTGTTACACGGCCAGCAAACATTCCTCTGTGTGTAAGTCCCGTGCCCATGACTATGCTTGCACATCACGTAACAGATGTGACTCTTTCCCCATTCATTCCAATCGGAAGTCACTCACAAAACAGCCTGTTCATGCTGTCTGCGAGCAATCATGCATGAACACACTAAACGCCGCCACACATTTTGTTCAGCTCTGTGTGCGGCAATCAGAGCTGAATTGGCCATTCACCCTCTAGCTGCTACGCTTCAAAGCGTGGGAAGCTATTCCAGGGATATCCAAGTGGGTGTTAAGCACAATACAACAGGGCTATTTGCTACAGTTCGATCGCCGCCTCCTCGCTTCAGAGCTGCTCGAAACCACTGTGAACACGGAAGCAGCGTGCATGCTTTGTTCAGAAATAGCAAGCCTTCTGTGCAAAAGGGCCATAGAGAAAGTGCCACCCTCTCTGAGCGAAGTCGGGCTTTACAGCCGTTATTTTCTTGTTCCCAAGAAAGACGGCGGCCTCAGACCCATATTAGATCTCAGGGTTTTGAACAAGGTGCTTGCAAAAAGACCGCTCAAAATGCTTACAATCAGGAAACTCCTCGCAAGATGTGCCCAGAGGGACTGGTTTATTTCTCTCGATCTGAAAGATGCATACTTTCAGATTCAGATAAATCCCCGTCACAGGCCATTCTTGAGATTCGCCTCGACGGCCAGGTTTATCAATACACCGCCCTCCCGCTCGCCTGTCCTTAGCACCTGCACTTTCACGAAGCGCATGGATGCGGCGCCGCACCCCTGTGGAGTCAGGGTTTGCGAATTTTGAACTATTTGGACGACTGGCTGATTATGGCACAGTCACATATGGAGCTTCTGTCTCACAGAGCAGTTCTCCTCAGCCATCTGAACAGTTTGGGTCTTGCAGTCAATTGGACCAAGAGCTCACTACAGCCCAGTCAGACAATTTCCTTCCTTGGAATAGAACTAGACTCCGTGGCAATGACGGCTCGCTTATCTACACAGCGCACGCCGTGTTCAGCTGACTAGCCGCGATCTTTTCAGATGAACAGCCTCACGCTCTGAAGAAATTCCAGAGAGTGCTAGGTTACATGGCCTCAGCCGCAGCAGTACTTCAGCTGGGTTTACTGCACATGCGCCGCTTCAGCATTGGCTAAACACCGCTGCCTCGCCGGGCTTGGGCCACAGGCCGCCAGCCCATCAAGGTGACTCAGACCTGTATATCAGCTCTGCAGCCCTGGACAGTGGCCTAATGGTATCAGCGGGAGTGACAATGGGAGCTGTATCTCGCCGAAAAGTCATCTCGACAGACGCGCCCAACACGGGTTGGGGCGCGGCCCGCGAGGGCTCTCCGGTTTCGCCTATGGTCAGTTCAGGAAAAGCTCCTTCACAAAAATTGTCTGGAAATGATAGCGGTCGAGTAGGCGCCAGGCGCTTTCTCCCGGTCATTCAGGGTCACCACGCCCTGGTCCGCTCGGACAACAGATCTGTGGTATCCTACCTAAACCGCCAGGGCGGTGTCAGATCCAGGAACCTCTTCCATCTGATCTAAACGCATACTGAGTTGGTCCCAGTGCCACCTGCGCCGCTGAGGGCGACGCGACGCGCCAGGCCACCTGAACGACGGCCCGACAGACTGTCCAGAGACAATATTCCCCAAGGGAATGGTCCCTGCACACTCAAACAGTCCAGACGCTATGGCACCTATTCGGCAGAGCAGAGATAGACCTCTTTAGCGCCCAAAGAGAACTCTCACTGCCCAATATTTTTCTCGAAGCGAGGACGCGCTGGCCCAGGACTGGCCCAGACGCCCGCTTTACGCCTTCCCTCCCGCCTCGCTATTGCCACAGGTAATGCAGAGGATCAGGGAAACGGCCACTCGGTGCTCCTCATAGCCCCGCATTGGGAGAATCAGACATGGTTCCCGGAGCTTACGCAGCTGTCACTGACAGCCGTGGCCCATCCCAGTGAGACCAGATCTCCTCTCTCAAGCTCACGGCACAATCTGGCATCCCCACCCAGAGCGCTGGGCTGCATGCGTGAGTGATCAACGACTACCCGCCGCCTGCCAGAAGGAGTAATAAACACCATCATACACGCTAGAGCCCCTTCCACGAGAAGACTCTATGCGCCAAAATGGTCTGTGTTCTCAAAATGGTGCACCGACAGAGACCTGGACCCGCGGACATGTGGGGTGTTGTCGCTGCTCAGTATTCCTACAAGAGCTGCTGGATAAGGGCAGATCCCCATCCACGCTCAAAGTGTACGTGGCGGCCGTTGCGGCGTTCGCTGAACCCCTGCACGGCCAGTCATGGGGTAAAAACTAGCTGGTCATCCGCTTCCTCAGGGGAGCTAGAAGGATGAACCCCCCGCGCCCCCCTTCGGTTCCTATCTGGGATCTTTCTATAGTTCTCAAAACTATGAAAGCCCCCCCCTTTCGAACCACTTCAATCTGTGGATTTGAAATACCTTTCACTCAAAACCATTTTTCTGACTGCCCTGTCATCAGTCAAACGTGTGGGAGACCTTCACGCGCTGTCTGTCAGCGCTGCGTGTCTTGAGTTTGGACCAAGTGACTCCAAGGTCATTTTAAAGCCTAGACACGTCTATGTTCCCAAGGTGATCGGTACTCCTTTTCAGAGCACAGGTCATTTCCCTATCGGCGCTGCCAGCACCCGATAGCGAACGCGACTCCAATCTCCTTTGCCCGGTCAGAGCACTGAGATTGTATACTGCGTGCTCCGCCGCTTTCAGACGCTCTGAGCAGCTTTTTGTTTCATTCGGAGGGCGCACCATAGGTCTCGCCGCCTCGAAACAGACACTATCTAGATGGATAGTGGACGCTATTGCTGCTACATACGCATCAAAGATCTGCCATGCCCGTTGGGCATTAGGGCTCACTCCACTAGAGGCATGGCATCCTCGCGGGCATGGTCCAGCGGGATTTCCATTCACGACATATGTGTGGCAGCGGGATGGACTTCCCTCCACCTTTGTCAGATTTTACAATATGGAAGTGCCCGCTCTGCAGGCAAAACTACTAGCGGTTTAATCACGCTACAGCTCCCCTGGTGAGCTGCACTGATGGGTCACATTCCACACAGACCGCACCGCTGCTCTGTCGCTCCCTTCCCACTATGTGCTTATGTATTACACAATCAATGACCCGCATTCTTGCCGGCCAAATATTATTTCCCCACTCATAAGGGCTCCCCGGTCCCCCTTAATTCCCTGGGGCTTATACAGTGGATGCTTGAGCGCGACGGCGCTGACAATGGGTTCTCAGTAGCGTAAGCTAGCTTACGCATACGAGAGAACCTCTCGTGAAGAGAACGTATCGGTTACCTAACGTAACCTCGGTTCTCTCTAGATGAGGGAACGTGTATTGCGTAGCCGGCCGTGCTCGCGCCACGAGGGACTTTTCGCTTCAGTCAATGAAAACCAGGGTTCCAGCCTACGTAACTACGCTTATATGCACTCTAGTCACGCCCATTTTGGCGGGCTTTGATGCAGTGAGCGCCGGACGCCTCTCATTGGATGCGAGTTCACCCAAGCTCGTCTATAGGCTGCAGCAGTTGCCGCAGAGCAACCTATGAGCTCGCTAGATAGCCCGCTCAAGGTCTGCAGCCGCCGCGACTGCGCTGACAATGGATACAAAAATTAAGGATAATTTTTTGGCTTCAATATCTCAGAAAAGATTAATCTTTCCCGTAGCGTAAGCTAGCTTACGCAATACTCGTTCCCTCATCTAGAGAGAACCGAGGTTACGTTAGGTAACCGATACGTTTGTTGGTGTGTGTGTGTGTGTGTGTGTGTGTGTGTATGTGAGTTTGTTTTTGCATGAAGCAGCAGCGAGTGTTGCCATTTTTGTATTTAGCTTCTCCGATGTAAACATTAACAACTGTTTTCAACCCCTCTGAGATGCAGTTGTGCGCTGACAAGACGGCTCTGTTTTTTGAATAAGTGTGTGCGTAATGTGTATAATGTACGTGTGTGTGAGCTTAAGAGAGGACGTGGGAAGCACAAGTTGTTTCCCACAGATATTTAAGATAATATAGAAACTGTTGTATTGATCATGTGTATCTAGCTCTGATACAGCTCAAGCCCTTCGTTGTTATTTGTTGAATTAGCAACGGAGGATGCGCTTCTTTTCGTCATTGGAGAAACAAGGTAGTGCGCGTGTGTGTGTTTGTGCGCGCGTATTAGTGTGTGTAAGTTGGGGTGAGACGAAGTACGAGGGTGCTTTTCAACCAAAATTGAAATAAATGTAGTATATTTATATATAGACATTGTTTGACGTTCTTAACCGATTTACTTTAACCAATGTCTTTGTTTATATGGTTATTTGTTTGTGTGTGTGTGTGTGTGTGTGTGTGTGTGTGTGTATGATGAGATCCAAAGAGTGAGAGAGAGAGAGAGTGAGAGAGAAAGAGAGGGATTCCAAGGATGCTGTTCAATCGAAATTTAAATAAATGTAGGATATTATAGACATTGTTTGTCATTCTTATCCGATATATTGAACCAGTGTCTTTGTTTTAATTGGTTATTTTGTTGTAGTAGGTAGCCTGTAGGGCTCTTTGAAATAACTGAAATAATTTGGCAAAGTGAAATGTAACCATTATGTTTTTAAGACCTGGAAATACTTCATAGCCGTGCATTTATTTGAAAAACAATTGCGCACCTTAGGACATCTGTCAACCAATCAGATTCAAGCATTCAACAGACCCGTGGTATAAGTGAAATATAATTTCTCTCTCTGAATGGATTATTGAGTTGATTCTCTATGTGTTAAGCCACGCTACAGTAAAAATACTGAATGTCAAGCCAAACTCACTGATTATATTTTGTCATTTTCCCTGATTTCTAACCCCTTTAAACCACAACAGCACTTCCATTTACATGATAAAGTTCCTATTAAGTAATGGCTTTGAGTAATACACTGGCAACATGTAATCAAGCCAGCGGGAGTTCACTTTCAGACCATTTATGATGCTCGGGAGTTGGTGTGACTCGCTTTTCCCATTCTGGCCTCTTTGCATGAACTTTCTCCCCTGCCCTTTTGCACTGCACATTTTCACCTCTGCTGTACTAATTACAGCTTGCACAACAGGTCACATGCACAACATTCTCACATGGACCCGCTCACCCTTTACATTCATTAGGACCTTCTACCCTGAAATATAACTTGATGGACTAGTTGTGTTCTTTCTTTCCCATTTTGTTTTCTGCCTGGTTACCCCCTCGGTCCTCCATTCATTCGAACTTCATTAGATGAATGAGGAAGTGTTTTGTTGCAGTGTCGGCTGGAATTCTCTTTGTGACACTATGATGGGTGTGGGGGTTCTGGATTCTTGTGGCCAACTCTGTTCACTGTTTAAACACATACTTGGCCCAGACTTCTGTGGAACTTATGTTTTGTGTGACTGATTTGATTGTTCCACATCCATATTCCAAAGCCAAATTAAGTAGTTTGGTAAAATGATGTTTGTCTCTAGTTTGGCTTACCCTAGTTAAGTATCACTATTATTATCGGTCATACTTCGCGTTAGGGATTGGAGCGAACCTCCAACCCTTACGATAGGGCTGCAACTAACGATTATTTTGATAATCGATTAATCTAATGATTATTAGAATGATTATTCGACTATTCTGAGATTATTGCAATGATTAATCATTAGCTCTTTACTGATTATTCAGCTTGTGCCCGACTTAAAATGTTGTACTAAACGTGCTTATTAACAATAAAGAGGACAAAATCATCTTTTAAAAATACTTCTAAATGACATTCACTGAATTAAAAGGAAAATATAATATTTTTATTAAGATTAATTCAGTAAAGAAATTCACTGCAAAAAAATTTAATAAAAAAATTGTTATCAAGTGTTTTTGTCTTATTTTCCATTTAAAATTGTCTAAAAATGCTTAAAACAAGATACATTTACTTGAGAAGCAACATATTAGATATTTAGACGTATTTAGTTCCAGTGTATAATGGGGTGAAGACTACCCTCTCTCACCTTTCTGTTCACTTCAATCCATCTTTAACTCACCAAAAAAAAAAAAAACTCTCGCTTATTAAAAAAGCTACGTATTGCCATTTTTCTTCATGATAAGAAATGCACAGTGACATATATTATGATTCAATAAGTCACAAGGTATCGCGTTCTAATCTAGCTGCATTAAGCATGCGTACTTGAGGGACGAGCTTCCCCGTGCCAGAGCGTGCATCAGCCGGGTGCAGTTTCAATCTCTTCCCCCTTAGTTCGGGACATTCGCACAACTCAGAAGAGGTGCTTACCACACAGGAAAATGGCAGTTTCTGAGTTTGTAGTTAATTACATGACCTGCTTCCGTATTATTTGAACTTATTAAAGCTATAACGCATTAAATATAACTGCATTTAAGATGTAACACCGGGGTGTTTCCTTTAAAGAGCTCTGACTCTGCATATTCAATAATGAGAGTGCTTCTGTATTTACTCATTTGGTATGTTTTTATAATTCAGTCTATTTCAAACTTTGCGATCTACATCACATGAAGCTGTTTGGAAAGTTTAGAGTGCATCTGTGAGCTGTGTGATTCATCCTCTCCTCAGTCAGCCGTGAACAGCAGTGCTGCTCTCCTGCATCATAATTAGAGTTTAACGTGATCTCATGTTATGTTAAATGAGATCAAACGACTATTCGACAATGAAAATTTTTGTCGCTAATTTTTTATTGTCAACGTTGTTGATAACTTCGACTAATCGTTTCAGCCCTACTTTACGATTAAACTATGTTGCTTAACTTGTCACACAGCATTTAAAAAAACATGAATGATACCTCAAATCAAGTGGTATGTTGAGATCAGACTTGCGATTTTCTCCTTTAGTGGGTGATAAATCAGGTGAAAAACAAATTCACCCAAACAATTTCTAGGCATCAGAATATCATGTAGGGGTGAGTTCTTATTACTTAGGGTGTTCTGGGAGTTACCCAGAACACCCTAGCAACGACCCAATCTACCTTAGCAACCACATAACAATGGACTTAACACACTCAGAACACCTCAGCAAGCACATAACAATGCCCTGGTGTAACCGGCCCTGCTCGCCCCCCAGTTTACACACTGCACAGCTATCTACCAGTTGGTTCACGTTACACTCACCCCCCTAAACCTCACTCCCATCCGGGTCGTGGCACCATTGTACTCGCCCCCGCTCTGAACGGGACTCGAACCGGCGTCTCCAGCGTGAGAGGCGGGTGCTCTAACAAGGAGGCTAAAGGCTACAGCCTCTAGTGTCAGTTGCTAGTGCACCTCTTGAGGTCAGGAGAGTGAGGTTTACACACTGCACAGCTATCTACCAGCTGGCTCCCGTTACACTGGCAACCATCAAAATCATTGTGGTGAGTTTTGCATTACGCAAACACCACTCAGATTTTCTTCAGAAAATGTACAAATCAATTTTTTGTACATGATGTTCAATTATAGGTGTACAGTTTTTGACACAAAGACCACACAGAGAATCTCATCTATTTCCAGGCTCATAGGCCTGATGACTGTGTGACCTTATAGCGTTGAAAGGATGAGATGTAAGCTGAGATTGTGATAATCTTTTAAGCCAACTCAGATTTAATTACTGACGGCAAACAGCCTGATACTTTTCCTGCCAAGATTTGGAGCGCTCTGTAACAATAAAATTGTAACGGTACCCTTCAAACTTTTCCAAAAGACATTGCTTTTATATTTCATTTGTCATGGTTGATCAGGCCTTCCTTTTCATCAAAATGGCGATAAATGTGATAATGCGATTACTTTGCTCAAAAGCTGTGTTCCCTGTTTTCACTTCTGTTATTGTTGCAAGTGATTTATTGTCATGGATTATACATGAAAGATATCTCCTTGGGGTAGCTCTGAGTGCAAGATCAAGATGGCTGTTTAATTTCCTGTGGGCTAGGGTTATGCATGAACTAGAGTCATTTCTAGTAACATTTGAGGATTAGGGAGCATAGCATATAGTTTTTCACTATATGACCTTTTATGTGACAGGGCAGATCAATTAATATTTTCTCTTTTCTTTTTCCGGCCTGCCTTCCTTCTGTGAAAAACCTCCCCTTTGACTTGTCACTTTTAAGGTAAGACATATTTCTAGCTAATTTCACAAAAGTTGAATTATCAAAATGTTACTCTTGCTAATGGAAAATATCGATATGCATTAGTCTTTAAATATGTTGTTGAATCTTGCAAAAACATGTTCAGGTAACACTGCATCTAAAATCATAGAAGAAATCACATTTTACATAAAGTATTTGTGTGACAATTTTAATTTTGTCACAATTTCTTATGGTGGGGATTTTCATTAGATCCTCATTACTGTTATTCCATACTTTTTCCAGTATTGCTGTAAAAATATTGCTGTATTACAATGTATTTTTATTTAAAATTAACATTTATTAAAGTCAATAAAACAAGTACTACCATGCTGTATAATTGCTTTACGATTCAAATTATATTATTTATTTTTGACAGTAATGATAATTAATGATAATGATAATAATTAATATTATTGCTTTACTATAATGAGAATTGGAGCGAAAATGTGTTTAATTGTCATGACCAAAAAAAAAAGTCACTATGCAAAATTCTTAATGGTCCTACCTAGGGATGTCCCAATAGCATTTTTTTGAGAACAAGTACGAGTACAGATATTCCTTTTCTGTACTCACAGATACCGATGCTGATACCTGTTTTTCTATTTATCTTTTTCTATTTTCAAATAAAAATAGAAAAATTAATTTTCAACATAATATTGTACTATTTTTTATCAAATTAATTGCTTTTATACAGAACCTCAAAGCACAATCCACAATACAACATTGGAGTTCTTTTTGTCAAATAAATTGCTGTATAACAGAGCATCACATGTGAGATACATTTTAATACAAAAATATCAAATATTATAAAATTAATATTGATTTATTATTGTTATTATTATTAGTAGTAGTATTACAGTGAATAATACGTAATTATAAAGTAGTGATATATACTTTTTCAATTTAAATTGAGCTTTTATTTTGCTAAACTTTTATTTTGAAGCCCTTTCTGTTTTTTTATGTGTTTTCATGTAGCTTCTCACTTCCAGAAAAGCTGGTCGCTATGTGACCGAATTTGATTATTCAAAAGGCTGCTATTTAATTCAATAAATATGTAGTCTGTATGTGCCTCATGCCACAAAGTGAATTGGCGCTGTCATCTGCGCGATGCTCATGATGGTGTTTTCCGTGTATGAGCTAAGAAGCTATAAAAGGATTGAGCACTTTGTGTCTTTCTGAAATGAATTGTACAACACCAGGGGCTCCATACATGTACAAGCGCTCGCATTGGAAGTGCCCAGCACATGCAAACTATATACTGTATTTATCTCTTAAAATTGCAACCTTTGCAGTTTAATATTCTCACTAGAACATAATGTGATTTTAATTTGTGTGCTGAATGTTAATATAATGACATTCATACATCAGATGTATCGGTTTTTGGTATTGGAGCATTTTTACCAGCGTGAGTACAAGTACATGAGCATGATGTCAGACCCGATTCCAATACCAGTATCAGTATTGATCATCTCTATTCCTTCCAATTGGATTCATTTACTTAAAGAAAAATATAATTACTTATTTATTTTTATTTTTATTTTGGGGTGATATGTGACCTGGACAGATTTGACAGATTTCAAGAGATTCATCCATGTGTTTTTTGATTGCGTAGATTTTGATTGCATATGATACGAAGGTCATAAATTGTACCATTTTTATATGCAACTCAACATCACAATGAGCTAGACAGACAGACAGACACACACACACGCACGCACGCACGCACACACACACACACACACACACACACAGACAAACAGGGACAGACAGATCAGACAACTGTAAAGTACGAGCTCTCCGAGTTTGGTTTCCTTCTTAATGCTGCAAATCTGGTTGTGATTAAGCAGCTCACTGAGTCTCTTTGGATGCTGTCCATTAGCTGCCTGTCTTTCTAAACACAAGCATCTGTAAGCAGCATGGCCAGACTCCCACTCCCCGAGAGAGAGCGGAGGCCCACCACATTGTCTGCTGACTGGGGTCAAGGGCAGGCCTACAAAACAGTGCAGCTACCTATAATCCCCCTGATATGTCACATTAGGCAGGAGCCCATGCATTAGATTGAAGCAGCAGGGACTAATGAGAGAAAAACATGACCTTTAGTACACTCCCTTTACTCTGGAGGTTTCATAGGGGAGGTGGCATCTTTTTTTCTATGCTATATGTGTATACTAAAAGAACGCCTTGAGGGACATTGTGATTTGCTGTTGAAACCATTTGTATTCTTGGGATGGTTTCAAACACATTAGTTATAGCAGAAAACTGGTTGTAACAAACAAACAGAAGGGAGACAATCACAAGATATCTCCATTAGCTAGTCACCGTCAGCAAGCATGGGGCACTAAACATGACGTGCTATGAAGTTCTACTATCGTCACCAAACAGAATGGCAACAATTATGACTGTTTTCAGACTTGTTTCAGACACTTATCTTGCTTTTATTGTTTGGCCAAACAGGTTGCCCTGCCCTAAATTGATGTCATTGGCTGAGCCAAAGTTGTTATGGCTGGCTTGTTGAGCTGCTCAAACATACAGATTCTAATTTTGTTTGGTACTGTTAGAGAGACAGAAATGTTACACTTCACATGCAAGTACAGTACCCCAAAAGGAAGGGACAGTTCTGCTTGTACCCTGCTGAATATAAAACAAAAAACAAAAAACAAAAACATTGCTGGTCCCAGCATATGCTTTGTTTGGTGATTTGGAATGCTGATTGCTGGTGTCCCCACCAGTTTTAGTTTTTTTAAACTAGCTTAACAATCGTCTCGGGTTACATGTGTAACCCTTGTTCCCTGAAAAAGGCGGAACGAGATGTTGCACTGCTAAGCGCTATGGGGGAACAGCTTTCGCTGTGAGCCGAGCTGAAATATGGTGTGAAACACGTCAATGAACATTGACCGGAATTTATAGCCTCGGCTGATGTAATCATTAGATGCACCTGAGGCCAGGCTATAAATGGATACGTCACCAGGTGTCGTCAGATACTTCTTTTTTGAAGAGCAGTCCTGGGACGTCCCAGTGCGGCAAAGCAGCGCAACATCTCGTTCTGCCTTTTTCAGGGAACAAGGGTTACACATGTAACCCGAGACGTTCCCTTTACAAAAGGCTTCACTACGATGTTGCGCTGCTAAGCGCTACGGGGAACGCAATACCCACGCCGCCGCACTTGGGGCTGTCCGGACCCCTACGGTTGTGCAGTGTACTCACAAAAATGCGAGAGGTCTCAGACATGAGCTTGAGATGTCGACTCAAGGGCATAAGAGCCCGGAGTAGCATAAACATCTAAACCATTAATATTTTGATGAATGTGTGCGGAGAGGACCAGTCTGCCACATCACAAACCCGTTCAGGCATGAGCTGAGATGTCGACTCAAGGGCATAAGAGCCCAGAGTAGCAAAGCATCTAACTCATAAAGTTCTATGAATGTGTGCGAAGAGAACCCTATCGCAACACAAACTTGTCATAAAAACTGATGAATGTGAGCGGAGAGGACCAGCCTGCCGCATCACAAACTTGTTTAGGCATGGGCTGAGATGTCGACTCAAGGACATAAGAGTCCGGAGTAGCAAAGCATCTAAACCATAAAGTGTGATTAGTGTGTGCGGAGAGTGCCGACCTGCCGCACCACAAACTTGTTCGGTGTCAACTCAAGGGCGTAAGAGCCAAGAGTGGCAAGAACATCCAAACTATAAAAGTTTAATGAATGTGCGCGGAGAGGACCAACCTGCCACACCACAAACTTGCTGCAGAGGGAGACCACTAGCCAAGGCTTTAGAGGAGGAGAGCCCTCTGGAAGAGTGCGTCCTAAAACCTACTGGCAAAGCTTGAACGCCTACTGTGAGGCCCAGGCAGTAAGGTCCCTCACCCAAAGTGACAACCCGGTCACGGCTTCGAAGTGAAGAACTGCTGCCCTGACTTTACGCCACTAGCAAATGCGGTGGACATAATTCTGAAGGGCACAGACTGGACAAAGTCGGAGTAGTCTTTAGCTGCTCCGGCATTACAAACGGCAGGGAGCAGAAGGCTTAGAGAATGACTGGCCAAGGGTCGAGAAAGGCACCTTGGGCAGGTAGTCAGGGTGAGGGTGCAAAGAATGCTCTTGGTCCTACCTGGGGCAACTCAAAACAGGCCGGCAAAAGAGACAGAGCCTGTAGGTACCCAAGTCTCCTTAGAGACGTAATTGCCATATGAAACACCATCTTGAGAGTCAGAAGTGCCCGCTGACAGTTCTTTCCACAGAAAATCCAGAACTGAAGCAAACTGGCAGTTAGCTGGTTCTGTAATTTGAACTTATTAGAAGGAAACGCATGCAGGCGCATTTGTGCCATGTATGCGCCACCACGATCAGCACCCCCGAGGGGGGGGACTGGGTGACTCGGGGAGAAGTAGAGGAGACATTGCGCTATCAACAGAGGTGAAGAGGTCCTCTTCTGCCCTGTAAAATCTACCCAGATCAGTTCCAAGGGAGGGAGCCCTAGCACTTGAAATGGTCTCGATAACATCAGGAGAAAGCCCTGTGAACCTCAGTTGGTACCCTACAGGGGCCAAGCATGAAAGGTTTCACAATTCGGGCCGGGGATGAATATGTCCCCCAAGCCTGAGAAAGAAGGTCCTACCTGTTCGGAATCGCCCAAGGCGAGCCATCGAGGAGAGATATTAACTCCGAGAACCATATCCTGTTCAGCCAGCGCAGCCATTAATAGGAGGCAAGACCCTTGCTGGTGAACATTGCCAAGACTCCCGGAGCAGAGAAACCGGGAAAGAAATGCATACAGACGCATTCTGGGTCATGTATGTGTCTTAACGTCCAGACCCAAGGGGCTGGGTGATTTCAGGGAGAAGTAGAGGAGACATTGCGCTATTCATAGAGGCGAAGAGGTCCTCTTCTGCCCTAAGATCTCACCCAAACTTGTTCCAAGTGGAAAAAGCCCGGCATTTGAAAAGGTCTCGATAACCTTAGGAGAGAGCCCTGTGTCCTTCAGTTGGTACCCTTAGGGGCCAAACATGAAAGATTCCACAATTTGGGGCAGGGATGAAATATTGCCCTGTGCCTGAGACAGAAGGTCCTTCCTGTTCGGCATCGCCAAAGGCGAGTTGTCGAGGGAAGAGATTAGCTCCGAGAACCAAGCCCTGTTCGGCCAGCGCGGTGCTATCAGTAAGAGGCAAAAACCCTTGCTAGCGAACTCTGGGCAACTACTACCTTAGGGTGGAGTTCTTAACTCCCCGTGGGTATTTTCTGTCTGGACCGTAAATCTGCTCCCATATACGGGCATCCAGGGATATAACTGACCTGAGTGACAGGAGCTTGCCCTGGGCCCTAAGGAGAACCCGACGTGTCAGAAATACAGCTGACAAGAACGTGGGTCTCCTTGATGATTTATGTAAGAGGCTACCGCTGCATTGTCCACCCGCACCAAGACATGACAGCCTCAGGAGGGCCAGAAATACAGCCATCAACCCGAGACAGTGACTGTGACAACCGAGCTGACGACCCTCCTATCCCCTTAAGCTGGACGACCACTTAAGGCCGCTACCCCGCCCATCAGGGAGGCGTCTTTCGTTAGCAGCCTGCGACAACAAGACGCACCTAGAGTGGGACCCAAGGCAGAAAACCGGGGTCTGAACCACATAGAAAGGGAACGAAGCCTGAGGCGCATAACCCTATTTAGCCTAGGGGTTTTGGCCCTTGGAAGAATCCCCTGGCTTTTGGCCACAACAAAAACGGTCTCATGAGCAGAAGGTCCAGAGGGATCACTGTGGACGCATTCGCCCTGAGACCTGGAAATCATTGATACTGATAACAGTGCAACCTTAACCTAGCCTGACTTTGCTCAGGGTGATCTAAATGGACTCAATCCTAGCGGGAGACAGTTGTGCCCACATTGAGATTGAACTCCATACGATGCCCCGATAGACAGTGTTCTGAGTGGGAGAGAGGACGCTTTTTTTGGCGTTGAGCCTCAACCCCAGAGAAACAGATGAGCTAAGACGATGTCCTTGTGCTGAACTGCCAGTTCCTGGAACTGCGCTAGGATCAGCCAGTCGTCTACATAATTCAGAATGCAGATGCCCTGGAGTCGCAAGGAGCCAGCGCTACATCATGCATTGTGAATGTGCGGGTAAAAATGGCTAGGCTGAGTGAAAGAACCTGACCCTGGAAGACTTCGCCCCCGGAAGTGAACCTCAGGAACTTTCCATGTTGTGGCAGAACTTCTAAATGAAGTACAGAAGTGCGTCATAAGATCGATGGTGACCAGCCAAACGAGTTGTAGGGCTTGAGACACGACCGTCTTGACAGGCATCATCTTGGACTTGAAACCCACGGGTAGTTCAAGCTTTAAGATCTAAGCCAGACGCCAACCCTCACCCTCCATGGGTAACGGGAAGTATTTAGTGTAATAACCTAACTCTCTCTCTGGAAGGGGAACACATACCGTGGCCCCTTTAACCAGGAGAATGAGTTTTTGTTTTTACAAAAAAAAAAAAGAAATCCGGTTTACGGTAGTGAGAACACGCCGTTGAAACACGGAAAAACGGCGAGTGAATTAAATCCTGACGCCCTTATAAGACCCACAAAAAGAATATATCCGGCAGGAGTTTCCACGCTGCCAGGATCTCTGAGATGGGTATTATATTTTAACACTTCCTGTTGAGGGGTTGTCGGGTGCTTCGTGTCCTGAATAAGATGCAGGAACAGCGAAAACACCCAATTTTGGTGGAAGCCTCTGCAACCCGAAACACCAAGAGGTGGCGGGAATGGGGGGCTTCGAGGGGGTACCGGAAGGGGTGAAGTGAAACACGCGCCCTGTCCCGAGGGGAGCTACCCCCTAATCTAGGTGCAAGACCGTCAGGGTTTTCTCTTGGGTCTTGCTTCAGGGCTGGCGAGGGCGGCAAGACTGTCCCCAATCCCTGGGAGGAGGAACACGACTCGCCACGCTTTGTTTTTGAGCCTCCCTTCAGTCAGGACCGAGGTGGGTCTGCGGCTTGCTCGTCAAGCGCAGAACCCACAATCAGGTCGCCCAGGGGGTCAGCCTGGTATGCCTGTAAAACAGCATAGTGTGCAGAGCAGCACCAGCCTGACCTGCTGCTTGATAAGCCCTTCCCACTAAAGTGGAGGTTGTCCTACAAGGCTTTGAGGGGAGAGAGGGCTACTTAAGTGACGATGCCGAGCCCGGCGAGAGATAGCCCGCAAGCATCTCTTCGACCGGCGGCATCACTGAATACCGCCGTGCCTCAGCACCCACGACAGTCGAATATAATGACGTCGAGGGTATGTGAACACGGGAAGAAAATTTATATATATATTTTTTTTTTTTAGGGGTTCTCCATGAGCGAAAAAGCTCTTAATGGAGGTTTATCAAAGAAGGGAAGGAACCCATGAGGCGTTCCCTGTCTTAGACTGATAGATAAAATCTATCCCCTAATTTGGAGCGTTTGGGGGTCTCTTTTTCGCGTGGCCAGACCAATCTGGCAACCGCACGAGTAACAACATCGAGCAATTCCTCCGTAGATTTTTTTATCGCGGATGGAAAGCTCGGAGGCGGGAAGAGAATAGCGATCCACCTCATGATCCAAGAAGCGTCGAGATCATGTGAAGAAACAGCTGGGTTTGGGGAGAGAGTGAGAGAAAGGGATCAACCCGTCTCTTGCTCCTCAGCCAAAACCATGCAAGAGCCCCACGAACGATCTTCTTTTCGAGAGTGCTGACTCCCGGAAGCAAGCGAGGCACCCGCTCCTGCTGCAACGCAAGAGCAGCGTGCTCCCAAACAAACAGCAAAAACTGATGTGTGTCGTCTTCAGCTATAGAGCGAGAAGAGGGGAACACGCACCGTTTGTGGCTTTCAGTCATTCTCTCTTTTTTTAGAAATATATATATATATAATATTTTCTAAACAGAAGAGAAAAGAGAACAAAGAACAAAGTTCACTGCACACTGTCTAACTGATTCTAACTCCTAACAGAGGAAAGAAAGTTTTGACAGGGTGTGTGAAACACACAGAAACAGAATCGCTCTGAAAAAAGAGTTTCTGACGACACCTGGTGACGTATCCATTTATAGCCTGGCCTCAGGTGCATCTAATGATTACATCAGCCGAGGCTATAAATTCCGGTCAATGTTCATTGACGTGTTTCACACAATATTTCAGCTCGGCTCACAGCGAAAGCTGTTCCCCCGTAGCGCTTAGCAGCGCAACATCGTAGTGAAGCCTTTTGTAAAGGGAACAAGACTTACTAACTAGCTTCTCCAGAAAGATCATGCTGGTTGACAGGCATTATATGCAGGCAAAAAGCATTGTTATGCTAATACACTTGACCAGCACCAAACCAGTATAAACCAGCCTGGAAATTCATGCTACTCTCCTGATCTCTTGAATAAGAAACATTTTAGAAATGAAAAATCTCAGGTATCATTTGATTCTTGTGGCTTTATTTAATGCTTTTTCTATTTGAATCGTGGCACAAAAGCACCAACAGAGCCAAGAGATATGTATGGTCTGTGCTATGAAGCAGGGGTTTGTAAAAAGCTGCAGCTGTCAGATAAACCACCTCATTCATGCTTTTTGTGGTACCTTGACCTCTCAATAGCATCCGAGTCACCATGACACAGTAATGGATATGTTGGACCATAGCCTTATATGCTGGACTTGTTCCAGAGCTGTATTGGTGCTTGTTTGCTAGTGTTCTTTACCACAGGTTCACAATCACAGTATCAGAAGCCATTAGCCCTCAGTGTAAGAGGCCTCCTAACACTGGCCGCCAAGAGCTCCCTGTATCAAGAATTACCAACTTCACTAAGAGAGTGCTCATATGCCATAAACACATGCCTGTCTGCGAGCCACACAGTCTGACGCTGGCTGTGCTGTATTTCACGTTTGATAATAGTTTTTTTAAGCCTGTTGCCATCAGCTGGCAGTATCCATTGGCAGAGGAAATCATAGCACATAAATGACATCCTATGTTCAGATGCACAATGTTTTTAAAGGTCACAAAATAGATTTGCAAAATTAATAAACAAAACACATAGCTCGGCCCCAATGTTACTGTGTTAGGCTTGTCAGGATTCTCAAACTAACAGAGCAATGATTTGATTGCACCACAGATCCACAGTGTTTACACTTTTCAGGAAGTAAATAGCTGCCTTATAATCTCTGCACATTGCAACGTGATAAGAGGAATAATTTTGGCCTTGAAAAAATGAAATACTTTAAGAGGAATAATTTTGACCTTGAAAAAATGAAATACTTCAACCTTAAGAAGACAAGAGAGCTGAAGTTCTCACCTCATGATTGTATTCATTCATATGAACCAAAAAAAATATATAAAAAATACTAGGATGTTAAATGGCTCAAGCAAACGTTCTGTAAGCTGCATGAATTTATTTAATGATACCTAATAACTGGCAAATCCCGGCAGCTATGGTTATTATTCTTGGAGAAAACGAGGCAAACATAAATTCTACATTGGAAATGCAATAGCATTTCTTATCTTATTCCGCACCTTAGAGCATGACGTTTGCTGGAATGAAAGTAATTTGCTAAAAGTTCAAAATACAAAATTCACTGCAGAGCCAGCATTTGAATTTCATGTTATTTTTAAATCCAAACATATGAGCAGAGATGACTGGCATGGTGTGACATATTGATCTCTCCTTTCCAAAAAAGCTCACAAACCATTTCCCCGTGGCAGATGCCTGTGGGCGTCTGACAGCCATGTTATGCTCTTTCTCTTACGAGAGCACTATAATTGGTATAGACATTTTAATTTGGCTGTGGCAGAACGTGAAGGCTATGGCATGGACATTAGTGTTGCCAATGTCCTTCTTATCGTCTCTGCCAGTGATGCACTTACGAAATGAACACTCGTGCACATTATAAAACAACACAAACCAATGAAGTCTGTAGGCCTATGGGAATTTGGTAAATGAGGCCGATCAGAATAATTTTGGAGAAAAGTGACTGTTTGAGAGTTGGCGACTCGCACACCTGCTTACAGTGAGCCCCAAAAGCTTTTTAAATTAATCTTGACAATTGTAAAATCAACTAAGTATTATAATGGAACACAGCATACACTTGGCTAAAGCTGCCTTCAAGTGCACCTGGGAAGCTTCAAACTCAAGTTGGTCAGTCGTTATTATGCCTTTATATGGCTTTAAGTTGGAAATCAAATATGCAAGTAGCCAAATCAGAACAAATATACAATTAATGGTGAAGGAGCCATTTCTAGCCTTTTGAGGGCCCAAAGCCAACCACAAGTTCATACACACAATGCATGGGATCAAACAATTGATTCATTACCTTGCATAATGCAAATCGTGAAGTGTGAGTATAAGCACTGCCGTACACAAAACCCTAATATTACTGAAATACAGCATTGACGCTGAAACAATTTTGCTAAATCATTTACTACCATCCACTGCAGACTTACCTTCCCATACATTTTTTTATGTAGACACGACACTTTAAATGTAGCAACTCTCTATCTTTGAGAATTCTGAGTTTCTCATTAGTAAATATGACTTTGTTTGGTCATGTATGAGCTTGTAGCTCTTCGTTATGATATGTCCCACAAGCCTCCACTGGGTTTTCCCCATTCAAGCTGATGTATGGGCTGCACCCACGCGGTGTGCTTGATGGCATACGCGGATCTTGGGAGGACTGTCCTTCAAACAGTAAGAACAAAATTCTATATGTTCTTGATCTTAGAGCAAAACTACACACCTTGGGGCAACAATAATTCTCTAGCTTCACAATAATAACTTTCTGGACACAGAATCTGTCCCTGTCTGCTGGTCGTGTGGCTGCTGTTATGCCGCTCTCCCGATACTCACTGGAATTAGAGACAAGTGTTTGGCATAATTTAGCTCAGGTGTAAGCGCCCTTACCGCTTTTTCTCTTCTTTCTTCTCTTTTCTGCCACAGTGACCATTTACTTTCATTGCTTCCTTTTTCCATACAAAAGAAGAAAATGGTGACTGACAGCACTGAAGTTTAAATAACTCTACTGCAGACAAGACTTCCACCATTTTTCACATGGAAATGCCTCTTCGAATGTCACAACTCAGCAACTCAGTATGATTGAGAATTGGTAAATGGTTTCATTGTTCATCCATGTGCACATATCTCAATATTTCTGACTCCACTCGAAGGCTGCTTAAGTCCTCAGACGTTCCCTTATGCTTCCCACCTTGACATGGCTATTCCAGTCTCAGAAATTAGAGGCCCTCCAGGCTGTTGTTGTCAGCCATAAGCTCATCTCTACCTGATGAATATTATTTCACACTGCCCTCTGTGAAACTACCAAATTGTCTTGTTGAATACAAATAGAGAAATTTCAATGAGTGCTATACAGATAGTTCATTTGAGTGTCAGTGTTGCCCGGTTCTCTAATTTGGCAGTGTCAAAAGGTTTGTGGTATGTTGCCTAGAACGTCAGCGAGAGTGAAGGATGAGAATATTTAATGGCTCTATCGCACAGAAAGATCCACAGCGCTGACAGCCGTCTATTTTTACAAACTGTTCTCCAATTGGCCGCTGTGGAATCAGCCTCTCCTGAATGTGACGTGCGGTAGTCTATGCTATATATCGAGAAGCTTTTGAAAGCAGGGCAGCCTCTTTTTAGCAAGCTGAGCTAATGACTCTTCTCCCTCATGGCTTGACTTTTTCAGATGTTTATGGCAGTCCTTTTCCTGCCCTATTGTACCCTGCCCTAACTGAGCTGTTATTGAGAGCCATGAAATGGAGGTTGTGCATGTAAAGAGTCTGTGGTATCCACAAAACTCTGCCTCACTAACATACATATAGAGTGCTTTGGTTCAAAGACTACCACACTCGTGTTCCCAAAACAACCCTACACCCAAAATTAAACAACAGGCCACAATTACAACCTTGGGAAAGCTTGAGCTTTTAAAAAGAAATAAGGGGTGGTGTACTGCGTGAGGGAAGGCATCCAGTAAAATCTGCTTGAGTCACGGATTTCACTAGCGTTGTTTTGGCTTTCATCGCCATTTTTAGACCATGTTATTACCAGGGCTGTTCATAAGTTGCTATTGCAGAAGACTTTGAGGACTAGGTATATATTGTTTTGTCGCATTTTCCTGCACATGATTAAAAATCTGTCTACGTCTTTTCTGTTCAACTGGCACTGGTATCTCAGAAATCAAATGAATTATGATAAAGACATGATTTATCGCACCATTTGATGTTGTGGCTTTTATTTTATAATGCGGAACTGTTATGATGTACAGTATATTATCTTAGTAGTGGTGCATGGCTCACATTAAGTGTATTATAACAGCAAGAAGATTAAAACAGTGCTAGATCTAAAACCGAGATATTAATACTCCATGTGTAAAACAATTAAGTTTCATCGCTCCCCCTGCTTAATCACATTCTGTACTCAGGAATACATGGCTTGGGATAGGCTGTTACATCCCAGTGTTCTGGAGTCAACACAAGCAGATTGTTTGAGCTGTTTATATCCTGACAAACTAAATTGAATTGTGTCTCTTCCACTAAATAGATTACAGCTGTGGTTCAGCTTATTGCCAGGGTGTCTGGGGCTGTAAGTTTAAGCCTGTAGCAAGACCTGTTCAACCAGCCTTTATGTTGTAGCAGCATGTCAAATTACCTTCTGTAAACTCTCCACACTCTTAGTTTTATGACATATGGTGAATGTTTTCTTGTATATTCCACACGTGGCTATTTTTTAATCCTAACATATTTTTCCTCTTGAAAAATTGACAGCAGACTTCCACAGAAGACAGGTTTCACTGCCTCTAGTGTTTCAGCCCAATCACATATGCACATTTTTAATGTTTTTAACTAGAGGCCAGCTCGATATGAGAGGTGGAGTGATAGTGATTTCAAACATACCTGGTAAACAAAAGAGAGTGCAGCTTGGATTAATTGCATTAAGGCTTTTAACAGACTAATAGAAAGCTGCTGCCCACAGGCTTGACAGACAGAAAACTGTCTGACTGTCTAACTGTTTGGTTGCCTGACGTGGAAAGCTCAGACTGCCACAGGCTAGATTTTACATTGCTGAGGCAGAGCATTTCTCCGGAAAAATCTTGAGAATAGCATCCAAAGTAAGCTGGAAACCTGCAGTGCTTTATTTTAAATTTAAAACTTTCCTTACATTTTTAGAGTCTCTTTATGACACAATAATTCTAAGGGGTTGTTCAAACTGAATGTGTTATGGTGTCCATCTTAACATGCACTAAATGGACATATTTGACCATTTAAGGATCTTGTTATGGATGAAGTTACTGTTACGAACAAACACTCTGGTCTGGCACTTCAGGGTTCTTTTGGCACTGCAAAAAACAGCTGCTTTCAATGGGCGCTTTATTCAGATTAAGCTGAAAATGCACAAAAAACTGCAGTTTGTGGGGTTGAAACACTGTGTTTCCGAAAGATTTTTTTTATATTTAAAATTTCCATCATGATAAGTAAATCCGGACATATTCAGGATTTGTCTTTGGCCTTATTTATGATATTTCACGGATCAACGTTATTGCTATTGCAAAATATGATCTAACGATGATCTTAAACAACCATGCTACACAAACAGGATGAGCGGGACCCTGTCTCCACAACTGCAGCATGCATAGGCTACTGTTTATGTAAGAAAATGCTAAAAACAAATTATGCTAAATGTTAAAATTATGTCTTTGCATTGATTTTGACGGCAGTAAGTTACTTGTTCAATCAAAACCAGCTGTTATTAAGTTTGAATATTTAATATGATATGAGATGATATTAAAGTAAGAAATTATTATTTACAGTACGTAAACCATTAATTTAATAAGTAAAGATGCATATTGCATGTCTCATGGTACTTTTATTTTTTATATACCACATTTCTCAGGCTTTAGAAGTGTGTTAGATGTGTGAGGATGTGCATTCATTGACCTGTCCGACATTATCAGACAGGCCTTTTGAATAAAGTGTAAACTAGTTTTGGATAGTTCAAAAAGAACCTACACACATATACTGTATTTACACTGTAAACTATTTATATCCATTTAGAATAATTTTTATTAACATTAACAAACATTACTACATTCTCTAATGCTTAAAAGATTATAAAAACTGCAGCACTGCCCATATCTGCCATTGAAATCTGCTGCTCAAAAGAACCGGAAAGCGTGGTAACCTGCACTGCTGAAATTTCAACTATTAAAAGGAAAGTTCCCAAAAATGAAAATGATGTCATTATTTACTCACCCCATTCTTGTTCCAGACCCAAATGCCTTTCTTTCTTCTGTGGAACACAATTGGAGATGTTAGGCAGACAGTCACCATTCACTTTCATTATATGAAAAAAAAAAAGATGCAATGATAGTGAATGGTGACCGAGGCTTGCATTTCGCCCTAACTTCTAATTTTATGTTCCATGGAAGAAAGAAAGTTATATTGGTTTGTTACAACAAGAGGGTTTGTAAAGGATTATAGAATTTTCATGGGTGAACTTTCTCTTTAAGCTGCTGTTCTTTTGATGAGTCATATAAACATAGAAGCTATGAATCAAAGCTGTGATTGAAGTGTTTGGGAGCATCAACACAGATAAGTTTTTTTTCAGTTTCAGTTTGACTTTGGTTTGGGAGGCATTCATTCCCCTCAATCAAAACACAGCCCATCAATGAATGGCTGGATACACCAATGAACACCCAAATAAAGCCACATACACTGGTAAAAAAGAGGAGAGAAAATTAAACAGATAATGAGGTGGATATACTCTGGATGTCCTGAGGGAGCTTTACTGAAGCTGCTTCAGCCATATGGTCCAGTGTGGGTAAAGCAATGAGATCAATGTGTAGAAGGAGAGTCTGTTCTGCCATTTTGCACAGAGCTGAAAGGAAGTGGGAGAGCCGCCTCATCCATCAGAACTCTCCTTCCACATTTAATCAGATCCCCCTCCATCTCAGTCCTGCTGAAACTCAATTACACTTCTGACAGAGGCTTTTACCGCTTCTCTGACATGGCCCTGCTTTGCTTTTGTCTGCTCCTGGAACACTATCCTTTACCATAATGCTTATTTATGTGTTTATTGTCCATACATTAATCCATCAGGATTCGAGTCTGGATGATGAATCCTCTCCTTTGATTGTATTGCCATAAACGGATTTGCCATTAGCACGTTATAGAAAGTGAGAAACTAAGATAATGTGTCAGTTTTACGTGTGCGTGGGGTTCAAAAGCGTGGGGTTCAAAAGTCTGAGCCACATTGAAAATCAGGAATTCCAAATTGAATTTAAACCTGGATAGAAACTAATTTAAACATAGAAACCTTATGATGTAAAATGAATAAAAAAATATCAAAGATTCTCCACTATTTCAAGGGCACAAATTTGAGATTGACAATGACCATGTTAACTCCTTTGTACAAGAGGTCAGAATGTATTACTTCCATTGAAGCATATAAGATGCTCTTTGGAACATTCCCAAATCATACTGGGATAACATAAATCATCAGGATTTGCACAAACTTGAGTCCTGTAATGTTTAATGTGTTCATGTATTTCATGTCTTTTATTTTGAAAAGTTTGGTTCCTGTTTCATGTCATGTGTTCCTAGTAATGTGATGTCCGGTTTTCCCCTCCATGTTCATGTGTCTTGTTTTCATTGGTTTATTGTTAAATTATCTTGTTTAGTGTTCTGTTTGTTCATTGCTTTATGTTCTTCCATGTCATGTATTTAAGCCCTCATGTGTACCATTGTCTTTTTTCAAGTATTGAAATTTGAGTGTAGATGTTTTTGTCATGCAACATTTATGTCAAGCCATGTTTATGTCAAGTCAAGTCTTGTTTATGTCTATTTTATTTCATGTTTATAGTTAGGGTTTTGGATATCACTTATGTAAATAAATTGCACTTGGGTTCTCACTTCATCGTCATTGCCTGTGCCAGCCAACATTTTACAAGTCCATGCTAGCTCAACTGGATGCTCTTATTAAAGCAAAAGGGGGGCATTCTTAATAAAAGTAATTCAGAAATGTTTCAGTCAACTTGTTTTAAATAAGAAAAATGCAATTTAAAAGCATTTTTTATAAGTGGACTCACAAGTAGACTTTTGAACACCACTGTGTAGTTTAAATAATGTATGCATAATGACTTCCATGTTTTTCCACTGCTAACTCAATAAACCAAGTGAAATGGCTTATTCAGTTAGACGTTTAAGAACGGTTAACAGCATTAATGGACACTCCTTACAAACAATGGTCATTTTTTGTTCTGTCAATATTTAGCTTGTAATGAGCCATGTTTATCTTCATTTTGAATTGATTTGGTTATATAGGCTTCAAATCTCAGAGATGACATTTGTTTTAGGGGATAAAGAAACTGACGTTTGTGGTTACCGATTGGCAGAGTGACAATGGCAAACTATACATTTTAATTTAAAGGAAAAACAGGGTCTGTATGTAGCTTTTAATAGCCTCCCACTAACAGACCACAATATAAAATTGAAAAGAGTTTGCAGGATCAGTAGTCAAACAATGAAGAACTTGGAGTCAACACAACCAAACATTCTGTGTTAATAAAGCAATGATAAATAGAGAGTGATATTGTTAAAAGTATGAACTGAAACAGACACTTCCTTGTATATCTGTTATGATGTGTGGAGGTAATTTATAAATGGAGCTGATTTGCTGGTCTATGCTGGTTTTAGCCAGGTGTTCTCCCAGCCTGACCAGCTGAAAAGTGCCAAAATCTCTATAAAACCAGACAAAAGACAAGCCTGACCAGGCTGGAAGACCAACTAAAACAGCTTCTATCTACTTGAATGGGGAAAGACAGAAATCTCCAAAATATTTTGTCAAGATTACGATTAAAGAACATATATCAAATAAGCAGTAATATCTGACAACACTGTGCAGCTTCACTTGAGCAGTCCAGCTTCCCTGGGCTTCAGCACTTGAAGGGAATAGCGGCCCGGCATCCTTGCCCGTCGGCCGCAATGTGTGCTACAGCCGGCGCCGGGGTTCTGGGTGCGGGTCTGGCGACACATCTAACTCGCACCGGACCCTCCCCGCCCCGTTCCTGGACCTGTAAAGATGCCAGCAGATGCCATCGAGGCACGCTCGATGTTTAAAGACAGCGATGATGAGGCTTTTCACTGGGATCACACAAGCCAAATCATGTGAGGTGGGGTGACGATGACAACTGGTATTATAAATTGTGTTTCTTTACCTCAGATTAAGCTAAAAACACAATTATACCATCTTGTATAGCTAATGCGCATGCATGCTCTCAAGTTGATTGAGAGGCGATTTCTGTATCTAAAAGGTGATTGGCTATTTTACATGTAAGGCGGGTAAACCATTGGCTGCCATAGGGCATTCTCCCATTCATTTTATGCTACATAGTCTCTGTTTTAACAAGCAGGAAATGTTCATGGAACGATGACGTCACTTGACATCACCATGAACAGTCCTTGAAATGGACTATAACTTTGAGCCTTTTTTTTTCAACAGTTACTGTATGGTGCCACTGTATTTCTCTATTTGAGTAGCACTTCTTTTTAAGTTGAAAGTGGAGTTATTCGATAAACAAGTGAGACCAACAAGAAAAAAGTTGCCCACAAGTAGGAAATCAGTCTCACTTCAATTTTCATCCTACATCTTTTTCTAATGGTCTTACTGAATCTCTTTGATCCTTGAAGGACAATCCACCAGCAACAGTCAGCACTTACCAAACCTGCTTTTTCAAGAGCAACTTTTCTCACCACTTCCATTGACTATTCAAAAATACCATTAATTCTCACAGGATGCAAAGGCATTTTTTTTACAGCACCAGTTTATATTCAGTGCTGTGAATTGAGTTCAGGGTCGTGGGATGGCATTTGTAGAGAGTGCGATTAGATTAAGCCACGGAACTGCTTTCATGAAGAAATACTAAAAAGCTGTCGACTGCAAAGTGAGATTTCATTAGCATGATTCATGCTCACCCCTATACAGTTTATCACTAAGAACGAGAATCCAACAAAATGGAGAAGTAAACCATTCAAAGGGGTGAGAATACAGGTTCTCAAATGAGAGACAAACATGTAATTAGACATTCAGCTTTCCATAGGAAAGAAAGTAAGCCAGATATAATGTGCAACCTAGAGCACTGTCCCTCTTAAAAACCTTCAGTCAGTGGAGAAAAGCCTAGAATAGATGATTACCTCATTCTGCTCACTCCAGTTTCAGTGAGAATTTGATAATGTAGAAAGAAGACACAAATGAAAGAATGCCTATTTGAGGATGTATAATAGACATTTTGTATTTGCTTAGCACATCTCAGGGACACGATTTTGGCACGTGTGGTTGTATTAACAGTAAATCATGCGTTTTGAGCATGTACATAGATAATTTAAAGCTTAAAACAGTAGAACATTCCTTCATCCTGATTCACCCCTCTCCTCAGAGAACACGTGGATCACTTTCCTGGATGCTGCTCAACAATTACACTTCGGCCTGTTTTAGTATCGATGTCCCACCTACTGCGGTTATCTGCATTGTATTTTTTTCCAGCTGTGGTTTTGACCATGGCAGTATGTCAGTTTTTCTACTTTTGTGCCCTATTAAAACGTTGTAGTGCTCTTTTTATTATGACTTTAAGAATGAAGCTGAGAAATCTCAGATTAAACAGCTTGAGGTGTTTCTTGTGGCTGTTCCTATACATAGGTTTTTTTATTTTATAAAGGGTAACCTTTTATCCTAAATTATATATATATGTATGTATATAAGCAAGAATTATATAGCAATACTAGGCAATAATAGGGAAGTAATTGGTCATTCTTTTGCTACTATAACAGCTACCACTCTTCTGGGAAGGCTTTCCACTAGATGGTTGGTACATGGCTGCAAGTATTTTCTCCCATTCATACACAAGAGCATCAGAGAGGTCAGGCATGTTGTTTTTGAGGTGATGGGGCCTGACTTACAGTTGAGATTCCAATTCATCCCAAATATGTTCAGTTGGTTTCAGGTCTGGGTCTTAATGCAAGCCAATCAAGTTCTTCCACACCAGACTCAGTTTACCATTTCCTTATGGATCTTGATTTGTGTACTGGGGCAATGTCATGCTGGAACCAAAAATGTACAGTCCATTCTACTGAAAATGTTTGATGTGGGAGATTGTATGGCAGTATGACCTGCACCTGTTAGTAATGGGTGTCGCTGAAATAGTCATATAGCCTATACTTTTGGCCATATAGGGCTGTGTCCTCACCTTTGTAAAAATTCATGGATTGAGTATGGACACTTGAGCCATCCCATTAATGAGATTTGAATCATTCCAACAGCTTGGGGGGCATTATTTCTTTTGGGTCATTCAGGGAAGCCATCGGTCACTTAAAACATAGGGGTTTTTAGTGCAAGAGTAATCAAATAAAATGTCTTGAGAGCGCATTATTGACCCCATGCCATTTTACCAATTTTTGCATTGTCTCTTCTGGTCAATCTAATTAGAGAGAAAGCATAATGGATTTAAATGCAAGGATTACCCCTTAACACGATCAGCAGAATGGATTACCGTTTCTACATCTGTGCATCCTTGAAATGTTATACTAAATGGAACCTGATCTACCAACATTTCAATTGCCATTGCAGACGGTCAAGGCGTCCAGTTCCTCTGATGTAAGCCATATTTGTGGTAAAGAGGTCAATTCAATAATTCTCATGTGACTCATCGGGAGAAATGGTTTTGCAATGGCCCATCATTTTCCCTCAATACAACATTCATTGATCTGCTGTTGTATGCAGCTTTGAGTAATTGTTGGGTTTTGTGGAGTGGTGATGAAGGCTAAGGACAAAATATTCTCTTGTCCTCATTTGCTCCTCGCTTAGACTGGTCTCTCATATTTATTAAGGTAGGAGGTTGAACTTGCACTTAAATACATAGACAACCCTGATTAATCCCAGCCTCCGGATATTTATCTGTGCTTTATAAAATACAGCCAAAAGTCAGAATTAGTCTTGCTCATGGAGAGTATCAGCAGACTCCCTGATTTGTACTCCTCTTTTTACCCATAAATCTCAGTGCTGAGAGTGTGTGAGTATAGTGTCCACTTTTACCCAGTACCTCTCTCTCTTATTTCCTACTTTTTTTCTTCCATTGTCTGGACAGCTGTGTACAGCTGGCCTCTCTGTGCTTGTGCTAAGCTCAAGACATTACTCCTCAGAGAGTCAGTGGGACCCCCGTACCAGCTGTCAAACATATTGCTTGAAATTAAAGCCTTTCGAGAGTCTCAATTACAAAAAATACAAACCAAATTTTTTTTGGGATATGTACCATGGTATTACTTCTATCACCACCATTGTACTTTTTTATAATGATCAGCAGCCTTAGGGCCATTCAACCCGAACACATTCTTGTTCGCATGCAGTGCAACAAATAGAACAGAAAGCATGTTTCTTGAGGTGAATTTTAAAATCTTATGTTCTTTTTAACATGATGTGGCACTCCTGCTCAAGATGCTGAAAACACAGCGAGATGTGACACAGCCGTCAAATGCATTTTTACATATGAAAACTATTAAAAAAACAGCACTGTCGAATACCAAATATGCGTTCGGTGTGAATGGTCCCATATGCAGCCAGGCTATGGGTAATTTTTCATATTTCAAATTTCAAATCATTTTCAAATGTATTTTTTATAAAAAAAATACTGCCTGTGACCGATTTCCTGTACTTTCATATCATGTACTGAATTTGATGAAGAATTTGATGGCCTTAAGGTGTTTCAAAGTGTCCATTGGATGCACATTTCAAATTCAGGGTATTTTTTTGCATCATGAACTATTTTTATTTGGACTAGAGTTAGACTGTTAGATTGTTTTTACCAATTAATCAGTGCTGATATTTACTTTTTGGATCTATCGGCTATCTGCAAACATTTATGCCAATAGTTGCGATAGTTATTTTTATTCCTCCGTGCTCCTCTGATAATTACGATTTTTACATTGAAGTGATGGCATGCAAAGGAAAATGTGACTATATGGAAGCATTCCTCATCAGCACATACATTGTGTCTCCAATTTCATATAATGTGTAAAAGTAATAATATATAGGCTATAATAATATATAGAGCTTAATTAGTTTAATATTAAATATTGAGCATTGTAACCAGGGGAGTCATGCACCTAATTTTTAAGGGGGCACCAGGATCAACCAAACCTAACCCACCACCACCACCATCACCACCATTTATGCAAAGTTACTTTGGCTGCAGTATAAATCACAGGAAATTGTATCAGTATATTTGCACTTGATTACATTTTTATTTCTTCAGATAGATTTACATCGCTTTCTTGTGCTCTTGTCACTTCTTTTGTACGCATATTTGTTTCATACACGACATAAGAGGCAGTGCAAAATGTGTCTCAGCTCAATAGAGAGTAAGCTGAAGCCTATCTCTAAAGTAGGTGAACATGTAGCCTTACCCTGAATGAGGCGATTACTGTAAATCTAATTATTTTTAACATGTATCTATTACCATTACATTCTATTTTATAAAAATGAAATAAAAACTTTTTCAAGAAAAAAAAAATCATAATCGCATTCCTGCGATTTAATCTCAGGGTACACACAACAACCTGGCCAAAACAATTAATGTACCCTTATTGTCAAGGGGGTCCAGGAATGTTCCCTAGGTTGAAGTTCTTAATTTTCTTTAGTAAATATGTATCTATTGGCTAAAGCATTTATAAAAGAGGCCGTTCATATTAACTTTTCCATTAAGGAAATTAATATTTTACCCCTGGAGTTGTTTTTCATGGGCATTTTATACATTTGTTGGGCCATCATCTGGCACGACAGTTCTAATTTACATTTACATTTATGCATTTGGCAGACGCTTTTATCCAAAGCGACTTACAGTGCAATTATTACAGGGACAATCCCCCCGGAGCAACTTGGAGCTAAGTGCCTTGCTCAAGGGCACAATGGTGGTGGCCGTGGGGTTCGAACCAAGGACCATCTGATTAACAGCCCTGTGCTTTAGCCACTACGCCACCACCACCTAATTCATGCTTCGCCTTTTAATAAACTATAATTGTCACATACAATAGTACATCATGAGTTATTAGGATTTATAATGAATAATTACATTACATTTCAAAAACACAACGGCTAGGGATGTGCGAAACAACATCATTTCAAAATCGACTAGTTGGTGGGTTATGTCGATGATTAGTCAAATCCCTGTATAAATAGTTTAGAGTAATATCCGCAAGACAACAATCAGACACATTTCACAGACACTGAGCACATCCCTTCAATAGGATAACAGACATTAAATAAATAAATTAATTAGCTTATTTATTTATTAAACTGTCAAAGTCATCAAAATCTGAGTGAAAAATTCAGATAGTAAAATATATGATGTGGTGCATTTTTTGGTGTAGCGGTGTTTTTCACCCTTAGATGCATGTTTTATAAATACCTCTTTTTGTTTGTTTCTTCATTACATAATGAGTTAAATTAATACATTAGAATATAAACAAAATAAAACCAATGGAACAAATTAAAACGTCTCAGGTTACATGTGTAACCCTTGTTCCCTGAAAAAAGCGGAACGAGATGCTAAGCGCTTTTGGGAACAATCCTGCATTGTGACCAGCTGTGAATATGTGTGTAACACGTCAATGAACATTGACCGGAATTTATAGCCTCGGCTGGTGAGATCATTAGATGCAGGCTATAAATAGACGGGTCACCAGCATGTCGTCAGATATCTTTTTCTGAAGAGCAGTCCTGAGACGTCCCAGTGCGGCAAAGAAGCGCAGCATCTCGTTCCGCTTTTTTCAGGGAACAAGGGTTATACATGTAACCCGAGACGTTCCCTTTACAAAAAGCTTCACTATGATGCTGTGCTTTGCTGTGCTAAGCGCTTTTGGGAACGCAATACCCACGCCGCCACACTGGAGCTGTCCGGACCCCTGCGGTTGTGAAGTGTGCTCACAAGAACGCGAGAGGTCTCAGACATGAGCTTGAGATGTCGACTCAAGGACGTAAGAGGAGTAGCATAAACATCTAAACTACTCCGGGGAGTAGCATAAACATCTAAACCATAAAATTTGAAGAATGTGCGCGGAGTGGACCAGCCTGCCGCGTCACAAACTTGTTCAGGCATGAGCTTGAGATGTCGACTCAAGGACGTAAGAGCCCGGAGTAGCATGAACCCTATGTGACATAGTCTGCTTGGTAGCGGCCGCTCCCCTGTTGCAGCCCCCATAGCAGACAAATAATTGCCCTGACTTACGCCACTGGCTAGTTCGGTGGACATAAGTCTGAAGGGCACGGACTGGGCGTTAAAAACGGCGGGGAGCAGAAGGCTTCCAGAGTGACAGGACGTAGTGTCGAAAAAGGCACCTTAGGAAGGTAGTCAGGATGAGGATGCAGAATAGCTTTGGCCATACCTAGGGCAAATTCTAAACAGGCCGGCAAAACAGACAGAGCCTGTAGATCCCCAATCCTCTTAAGAGAGGTAATCGCCATAAGAAAGACGCTGACTCTAGAGGTTCAAAGGGGGTCTCAACCAGACCCTCCAGGACTATTGCTAAGTCCCATAAAGGAGTTCTGGTCCTAACAGGAGACATCAGTCACATGGCTCCACAAATGAAGCGAGCGAGTAGAGGATGCCTCCCTACTAGGCACCCCGTCCATCAAGGCGTGGCAAGCCGAAATGGCGGCCACATAAACCCTGAGAGTAGCGGGGCATATGCCTGCTCACAATTTTTCCTGCAGAAAGTCCAGAACTGAAACAATTTGGCAGTTAACTGGATCTGCACCATGTGAACTGTACCACTTTTCGAAGACACCCCATTTATTGGTGTAGATTCTTCTGGTAGAGGGAGCCCTAGCACTAAGAATGGTCTCGATAACCTCAGGTGACAGCCCTGTTTCCCTCAGTTGGTACCCTTCAGGGGCCAAACATGAAGTTTCCACAATTCGGGCAGGGGATGTATTTCAGGGCCAGAAATACCGCCATCAACTAGAGACAGTTACTGTGACAACCGAGCTGATGACCCTCCCATCCCCTTGAGCGACGACAAGACGCACCTAGAGTGGGTCCCAAGGTAAGAAACCGGGGTCTGAACCACATAGCAAGGGAACGAAGCAGGCGGCACGTAAACCCTTATTAGCCCTAGGTGACTGACCCTTGGATGAAATCCCCTGGCTTTTAGCCACGGCTGAAACGGTCTCATATGGAGCAGGCACAAAGGGATCACCGTGGACGTCAAAATAAAATTTGTTTTAAATGCAGGCTTTTTATAATCCGCAAAGACATTATAAAAAAGATTATTCATGAGAGAATCAAAAACAAAATAACAAGGTTCCACCCAAAAATGCTCACAGTACATAATAAAGGTATTCTTGATATTTCACAGAAAATTAGTGAAGAAATGATGCAAGGAAAAGAAACGAGGATGTAAAATTTTATAAAAGAGAAGAACCCATAGACGAAAGAGTCGCTGCGCCGTTTACAATAACAGTGATTGGACGAATACTGTGGAAATTTCGCTAAGCAAACCATACCTGTTTGACTTTCATCTTCTGAAACATGCCAAGAAAACATGGAAAATTGTCTCTTCATCACGGCAGTTATCGCAATTGCCATTACTGTTTGACATATTACAGTTTCCCCTAGACAGATAACGTAAACAGTCTTGATCCGTTCAGTCGCCCGCTGCCTTTCTTAATGGATACAGAATCTGCAGCCACAGAGGAACCATGTAAAACTGCCTTTCGTTAAAAAAAAACTTAACGGTTTTTATAATGACTGGAAAGGAGAGGAGCTGCTGCTTTCTTTAAACATGAAGAATAGAGAGTGTTACGCTGCATAACCAGTCAAACGCATTTCAGCACCAAAGGAAATGAACAGCTACCGATCAAAAAAATAATGACAATCTATATTAGACTATGAAAATAAAGATTGACTGTTCCACTGAGACAGACACAGTTAGGAAAGGTTAATTGCACATAAGTTGATTTAATTAATTAGCTTATCATTGTGCTTTCTCATATGTGCTGGACCCTCCCCATGAGCACAATCCAAGGCAGCCATAGGACGTCGCCTTTAGTGGAACATGTGACTCAATTGAACTGACAAAAACCACAAAATTTAGAATGTAAATAAAGATCTCTGCCACATACACATACTTTTTTACATGCAATAATCATTCAATTTAATTATGAAGGGTAAAAATATCAATTTAAAATCCTCTTGGCTCAAAAATATGAGGGGGCTCATGCCCCTTAGAATGGGAATGACACCTCTGATTGTAACGGTGTCAAGTCTTAGTCATTTCAAAAATTCTAAATGTGTTTTAGGCTTGTTTTTGTGTTAAAGTCCCAGGTTATAAACCCAATCTTCTTTTTTTTTCTGATTATTATTGGGATTTTGTTTGAAAAATAAACTACATCTGGGATTTTATTCATTTTGTTGACTCAGCCTTCCTGCTCTGCTTCGGTTTGATTCTGCAGGGATGGAGTTGCCCTGGGTTTACCCTCAGTTTATTACCATGACGGGTAAGATATCAGTCATAAGACAATCCCAATGCGTGTTTCATTGTCATGGTAATGTCCTGCATTGTCCGGCTGTGACCCCAATAATTTTGAGGTCTCCTTGGAAACAGGCTGGAATCCAAAATCCATTAGTGAGGATCATTGGAAATGCTGATTGTGCACATTATGTCTGCTGGGTGTTAAATGGCATAATTTAATATTCCAGACAAAATATGGATTAACATGACAGAACCGCTGAAGGCAGATACAAGTACATTTAAACAAAGACTTGTTTACAAGAAAATGGAGTGTTTGTTATTCTCTACATTGACACCACAGCTGAATGTGCCCCAAATCTGATTTTCTGCTCAAATCTGGAAGGTTTCTTACATGACATTTAAAATGCAGCCCATATCAGATACTGGAATGAACAGATGACGCTTCTAATTTGTCCTGTTTGCATATTTTTCTCCCGTTGTCTGGACAGCTGTGTGCAGCTGGTCTCTATGTGCTCGTGCTTAAGCTCGAGATATTACCCTGCAGAGAGTCAGAGGGACATTCTGCTTGAAATCAAAGCATTTGGAGAGTCTCCACTTACAGAAAGTACCAAAAATACCATGTTTTTTTAAATATGTACCATGGTACTACCATGGTATTCTTGGAAGTAGCTTGGAGTACCATGTAAATACATGAATTTCAGTATCATGGTATGCATTAAAGTACCATGGTTTTTCCTCCGGATACCATCACTGTACCATAGCACTGCCACATTGCTTTTTTTTTTACTCAGAAATTTTAATATAGCCCATATCAAATACCAGTCTGAACAGATGTCACTTCTAAACTGACCCATATGTGTTTAGGACTCCCTGATCATGAGTATAACAGTCCATGGCATGTTCATCATTATAATATGGATAATTGTAATAATACAATCGTAATTAGCTGTTTTTTAAGTGGATTGGACATTTAATGCCTATATCTAATAATATGTCAGCAAGTGATGGAGAAAGATTAAAGTATTTTAAAATGTATATTCATATGGTGGAATTTTATTATCATTGAAGCTCAAGAATGTAATATTATTATTTTAATTACTTGTAATATTACTTATAAACCATAATGTCGAAGTACAGCAGGAAAAATTACTGTATGCTCTATTTAAGATAAGAAGAGTAGTCTATAATTCATTTAGATTTTCATTGACTTGCTTGCATTTGCATTTTGACAGTTTGAGAAAAATAGAAACTGTGCTTTCCCCTTCTGTCGCTCTTTCGACGTTGTGTCGGAGGAAACTCGAAAGAGTTATTCTATAAAAGAGTGATTTTATTTAAAAGAGTAATTTTATTTAAAATTACTCTTTTAAAATCACGACCGACGCCTCCAGATCAGGTTGGATCTGGAGGCCGCGGGCCGTTGGAAAGGCTTATACATTTTTACATTGTTATTAATAACAATAATCAAAATGACCCAAAATCGAACCTTTTTATGCTGCTTGTTTAAACTTATTTTTCAGCTTTGAAGATTTATGACAAGAACACGTGAAATGTTCCGTTTAAAATTATTCTGACAGTCAAACTAAAACTAAATGGCATAATGACTAAACATTAATAGGGATGTGCACTCTCCGTGTGAGAATGATGTTTATTGCCTTACAATAAGCCTACAATTTGCATGAAATTAATGTATATTAATGTCTTGAGCTCAAAACGACCTTACAAACACCAAGTGTTTGAAATAACATTCGACTTGGATCCGATGTGGATTCCGATCATAGAATGAAGCAGAATTACTTTAAGCTGTATTTTTTCAAATGGGATATTCACGCTGTAAGAATTCAGAACCAAAAATTTGCTGTTTGAAAATACATATTTATAAAATTGTGCCATAAAATAAAACAATTACATTTGGTTAAATATGAAATGTCCAGGATTGGAGTTTAAAAAATTCTAATTCAAACCTATTTAAAATACAACGTAATATTAAATTTGGCAAAATCACACTTATAATTCAAATTCAGAAGTCTATAATTCATCCATCTTCAACCACTTATCTGAAGTCTGGTCGTGGGGGCAGCCGCTCCAGCAGGGAGCCCCAAACTTCCGTATCCTGAGCCACATTAACCAGCTCTGACTGGGGGACCCCGAGGCGTTCCCAGGCCAGTGTGGAGATGTAATCTCTCCACCTAATCCTGGGTCTTCCCCGAGGCCTCCTCCCAGCTGGACGTGCCTGAAACACCTCCCTAGGGAGGCGGCCAGGGGGCATCCTTACCAGATGCCCAAACCACCTCAACTGACTTTCGACGCAAAGGAGCAGCGGCTCTACTCTGAGCTCCTCACGGATGACTGAGCTCCTCACCCTATCTCTAAGGGAGAAGCCTGCCACCCTTCCGAGGAAGCCCATTTCGTCCGCTTTTACTCACGACCTAGTTCTTTCGGTCATGATCCAGCCTTCATGACCATAGGTGAGGGTAGGAACAAAAATTTACCGGTAGATCGAGAGCTTTGCCTTCCGGCTCAGCTCTCTTTTCGTGACAACGGTGCGATAGAGCGAGTGCAATACCGCCCCCGCTGCCCCGATTCTCCGGCCAACCTCCTGCTCCATTGTCCCCTCACTCGTGATCAAGACCCCGAGGTACTTGAACTCCTTCACTTGGGGCAATACCTCCTTCCCAACCTGGAGTACACACTCCATCGGTTTCCTGCTGAGAACCATGGCCTCAGATTTAGAGGTGCTAATCCTCATCCCAGCCGCTTCACACTCGACTGCCAAGCGATCCAGTGAGAGCTGAAGTTAGACCGATGATGACATGAAGACAACAGCATCTGCAAAAAGCGATGAGATTCCCAGCCTATAATTCTATAATTATATATAATTAAGTCTATAATTCAAATTTACACAATTCTAATTGAAATTGTTTTGTCATATTTCTGGTTCCATATCAACCAGGCCCTGTCAAGCTCTATAATTTGGCTTATGGAAATATAAGGAACAGAATACAGGAAGAATGAAAATCATGCATGTTTGGTTCATTTTTGGGTCAGCCATTCAACGAATCTCTTGAAATACTTTTATGTGGAGGACAGCATGCAGACACTTAGTTGGTCCTAAACTAAAGATATTTAGCTTTGTTTCCAACTATTCTGACTTACTCTGAACTTGAGAATTTGTTATTTTGGATTTTCTTCAGTTCGACAGCTCCTCAGCAATAGCCCATGTCTACTTGGGAAAAGATTTGCTTCTAGCTGTCTGCCAGCAGCAGACAGAGTACTGAGTCTATTTGATCTTTGACTGTGAGGATACTGTAGAATGTCTTTTTATGAGTTTCCGCTGTCATTTCAACTTTACAGCTGTATATACTAACCCGTTTCAACGTCACCCAGATGTGGGTTACTGTATATCACAGAAGAATCCAACTGGAATAAATGTGTCAGGACTGGAATACTATGAGGATTTTAGCAGATGACATATGGAAATAAAATATGTGTCTGCTGCTCTGTAGCCTGGGAACTCGAAACGAGACTTTCCTAATCATTTCTCCAGTGCAGGAGCTTTGCAGAGCATGAGCCACTCAGAGTGCTCAACCTACAGGAGCCCAGACATCTGAATGAAGTGGCAGAGACTGCAGGCTGGTTCTGAGAACTTACGGAGACAGGAAGTCATCCAAAGAGGCTTGAAAAATCAAGAGTCTCTCAACATCTGTCTAGACGGCATCAATATTCCTGGGTGCTAGTCTGATATGAGAGTGTCATCTGGAATACTTGCATACTCTTCATCAAATTGGAATTTGGAGGACTGATTTAGCTTTGATCAATCTAGATAGAACTTTTTTCAAGTAAATATTTACTGGCCTTAAAAAGGTTCCTCTGCCAAGAATTCTGTACAGTCTAGTCAGTTTGAATCAAATTCAAGTCAGTTAAATTTTTTATTTTCTATGTACTTAATAGGCAGTACAAGTATATCTACTTGAATGCTGAGAAGTTTGGCTAGATTACATTTCAAAAACATATTTTAAAATCAGAAATCAAATCTGATAAATGGTATCATAAATGTTATTTCTTTAGCTCAAAACTCTATTTCCCAGGCTGTTTAATGCGCATGCACGTTTTAGAGTAAATAAATAGCTAGAGTATGTGAATAGCTCTTTTAACAATTAAATAAATAGGGGTGGTACTTTCATTCCTACAGGTGCCATATTGAGCAATACAATTTTTCCCATTAATTTTTCTACATGTGGTTCGGCTCCTTAAAATGCCTCTTGTTTGAATTTGGGTTATTTTCTAAGGCCACTGTGCTTTGCATTTTGCGTTTTTTCCCCTTTGCATTTCTCAACTATGTTGCAACGATAGCATTATGGATAATCATTTAAAACATGAGAGCATCCTTGTTCTCCCACTGAAGCACTCGAAGAGCTTTAACACTAACCGATGAAAAATTTAAATATGTTCCATGCACATACAGTGTAGCACATCTTTTATCTATAAGAAGATAACAGCACAGAGGACTTGGATCGTTAGATTCCTCACCCTGAGTTTAAGGTGTCTCCTCCACAAGGACTTTATCGCATGATAACAAATAAAGAGGTCAAACTGTTCCCAGAAGCACGCTTCGTACAATTCTTGACCTTCAAGCCTCCCATTTTGCCAGCACAGTGTGTTAAAGTGAAATGTGTGGGTGTGATTGAGTGATTGTACAGTTGTGGGGGCTTTCTCTGCTTTCGGCCATCGCTCTCTTTTGTCTGGGTGGTACTGCAAAGAGGCAGGAATCTTCAAAAGCTGTTAGAAGAACTGTGAGCTGGGATCATTGAAAGGTCAATAAACCCAGGCTGCCAAGGGACCCGTCTGAATAAACCAAGAATACTTTCACTAGGAAAAAAGAGAGTAGTGCTAGAAAACATCACAGTCATGAATTATTTTTGACCTTGCTGTTTTCACTAACTTTTTTCAATGGACGTCCCTCAAGCCGTCTAACGGTTTTCATTCATCAGCTGAGATATCATACAACGCTCTTCTTGAATGGGCAATTTGGCATCAGTAGCGTCTTCGATTTTCAACTGCAAGAGCAGACTGCTGTGCTTCCCACATAGGCTTTTGAAGCATGACATGCTCAGATGTGGGATGTAGCCTATTATACTAACTGAATCAAATGCCTCATGGATTGTTAGTGCTGTTTGCAGGCAGTTTTATACAACATATCTTTGACCACAGTGTTTTTTCTCGTTCAGCTCACTTTGGCCAGGATTAAAAGCCCTGAGCTGCACTAACTGAAATGGAGAGAGGTTTTCATTAAAAAAGCCAGATTGGTGTTAGGCCTTGTAGCATGTTTGAAAAATTTGCTGCATGTCTGGTTACATATGTAGCCGTGGAATCAATATAATCCATCTTTGGCTATGCCACAGGCATGGCTACATAGGCTCTATGGTAGTTAAGTCCAGAAAATTAGTACAGTGCATACAGGAACAGCCAAATGTGAATGTAGATCTGGTACAGCAATGAAGTCCTAGTTGGAGAGTGGACTGCATGTTCATGTTTCACTGTGGAAAAATATTGCACTGAGCATTTCACAACTACCTATTAATGCCCATAGTTTTAAAATTAAATGTTCAACAAGCACAAATGGGCGTGGTGTTCACAAGGCCACATCATTTTTGCCATCTATCATCAGCACCTGTTTCACAGGTTTCCATGGACATTTTCATCAACCTTGAAAATAAAATGTTTCCAGTTTGATGTATCAGTAACCACAATAGGGGTAAAGCAGGCTAAACATATGATTTGTGCTAACTACTGAGCTGTTTTTCAGGGAACTACTAGTGCCTTAGTCAACTTATATCCTGTATATCTGCTTGTAGTCTATCCTACGTGCTTTGAGTGTCAGTATTTCAATCAGATACTGAACACATAGGAAATGGGTGCTTTGTTATGCCTATTGTTCTTGCCTGACATCACAGTGGTATAAAACAACACTTATGAAAGACAATTGAACAGAGGTTGTGACAGTTTGGGAAAGTCTGTGAACAGATTAGACCTCAAAACTTCTTAAACTGAGTTAGATTAGTAATATGCCAGTTGCAGGGATTTGCTTATATCATTCTTAGAGAAATTTAAGTCATAAGTAATCATTAGTAATTGGGTACACTGTGGCCTTTTTTTTTTTTTTTACCTGCGAGGGGTACCAAAGTTTTTCCTTGTTCTGCAGCCGTTATTGCCTTCCATGGGGCTTTCACTTCCTTAACACCTATTGCAGTTGGAGATACCTGTTGAAGAGACCATTCAGTAGATTGAACTTTTCCCAGGCCTGTTGTTATTCATCCCAGAGCTATACAGTGTGTTTCTACTGTACTAGGGAATGAATAACACTCTGCTGCTTTATAAATTTGAACGTTAGCTGGAGGAATGTGTAATGTTTGACACGAATGCTGTGTCTCAGCACACCGGTTGTGCATAATGGACTAGCAGTGAAGTTCAGATAGAACTAGAAGACAGATCCATCTCCATTGACAGGTCAGTTCCGGATGGGTGAACCGTGATGGAGGCTTTGGGCTTAAGTTCACAGGAGATCCAGTTCTGAATGTGTTGTCTTTAGGAAGTGTGTGTGTGTGTGTGTGGGGGGGTGGAGGGGTGGGGGGCTAGATAGCGTTAACATTCAGAAAGAGATTGCGAGGCTATCCAGTTCCTGAATTTCTCATATTTTTCAATTTATTCCTCTCTGTTCTCTGTTTTATGTGTCTAGTTGCACCCGAAGACAGGTATTGATCTTTTGTAAGCACATTCAAAATAAGTGTACGTGTATTATTGCAAAAAGCTTGTTTGTGTGTTTTTGGTGTGTGTTTATTTGGAGAGAGCTGAAATGAAATATAACACATCATTCCTAACATTAACCAATAATTGCATCATTGTGTGAAACCTTAAAGAATGCACATGGAATAGCAGTATCAATATCTTGTTGTTTTGGTAAATATTACCTTGCTAGGGGCCGTGAATGTGTTTTTGCATCTGTCCGCACCAGTTTTCAAGTAAACGTGCTTATGTCTTGCACAATTTTTTAGACACTGTGTCAAGTTAAAAAGAACTTCAACTGTTAAATATGTGTCTTAAGACTGAGCTATTTAGCACAAGTATTAACTCAGTGTAAACGCCCCCCCTAGGTGTCTCATCTATGTTAATTACACAAAAGCTAATTTTGATATTCCAGCATTAGTTAGTTCTTTATTTTGTGAATCCTACTCTTTTGTTTGCAGTGACTAGCAGTCATGCTTCCCCTGTTTTATGTCTTACATTGGCTGAAACAGTGACCTCTGCTAAACAGTAACCTCCATAAAAGCTCAAAATCTCATATTCAGCCTTATCTGTTGTTTTCATAATATCCTCCCATAAAATCTAAAGGAAATTCATCATGTTTACATATTTTAGGACTATCCCTATATTCCACTGTATGCCATATTTGTCTTAAACTTGATTATCAAGGTCTGTATCTGAGTTAAAGAAACCCCTTCATTTCTTTATATTTCATAGATAAAAGATTGCTATGTATGCACATTCCTAAATTTACAAAAGTCAGAACATATAAATGGCCTGATTTTATCAGACTCAGTAAGGCTTGGACAGCCTTAAAAATAACTGACCTTACAAGCCAAAGAAAGCATTTTATTATTATTTAAACATTTCAGCTCAGGAATGCATAATTGTAGTAACAATAATAATAATAATAATAACTTCAGCCTCCTTAAAATCAGTTGGTAATGAGGTGAGTCTGTAATTACTGGAACCCCAGTTCTAACTAACGGAATTACTAAATAACAACATTAGGCCTATATTAGTCAAAATTATTTAGTTTTCTACCAAGCAGTAATTGAAACCTCACCTTAATTGCTGAAAGGGAAACAATCTGAGAGATGCTGTTTTTACTTTAACAGTCCGCACAAGGTCAAAGGTTGCCAAATTCTTGCAATTTAAAAGGTATCAAGTTTATTTCTGAACAAGTACACACTGAGCACTTTTTGAAGGCAGCATAGACGACGTGTCTGTCTGTCATATTCCATAACCTGCAATGTTTTTGCCATTCAGTGGTTGGTTAAAAGATCAAAAATGACATATAGCTTTTGAAAGAGCAGAAAAAACCCACTTACACCAACAGGAATGTCCAGTTCCAGTCCAAGGTGGTTTATGCTGTAACGTGCCGGTTTGGTTCTGGTCTAGTTGGTGGACCATCATAGCCATACTGTTCACCGGCAAAAAATACATGGATCAGCATTTTCTTTCTGGTGAAGCTGAGTGAACAAGGATGTCTGGTTTAACTAGTTAAGAAGTCTGGTTGGGCATCCAAACTACCAGCTGTGCTGGTCTTTTCAACAGGGATTTCATTTCAACTCATGATTCTGTTTCTAGTGAGAAACAAGCCTTATAGCCATTAAACATTTGCTGGCTTTTCTCTAAATCAAAGATCTCATTCTTGAATTTGTTCTAGTTCATTAAACATGACGTTATGGTGCCTTGTAAGCCAGTCTGAAGTCTGGACTCTTCATTTAAAAAATGCGGTCTTCTCAATTGTCTGTTTTTGACTGACTAGACAGCAAGTCAGATGCCTTTGGTTGCTTGAAAGATTAAAAAAGTGTCTAATGCAGTATTTAAAAGAAGTAAGTACATTTATAACTATCCATATTTCATTTATCTAAACATCTGATTCTAGGTCTACCGAGAAATAAACATTAAAGTCATTAAACATTTGCTTGATTATCTCTAAATCTCAATTGAATTTGCTCTAGATCATTAGACATGACATTATGGTGCATAGGAAGCTGGTTTGAAACTCATTTTCTTTAAGAGGTGCCATTATACAAAAGTGGTGTCTGTTGTCATTGACTATAATTAAGCCATTACTTGGTTGATTTTCCCCAAAAGTGTAAACACCGTGGCTTTGGGCACTATCAAAACATCGCTCTGCTTGTTTGAGCATACTTTCCAGCACGACCCAGCAACATTGGCTCAACCAATGACCTTTTCCAAACATGTACTTCACAGCCGTTACGGCCAGTAAACATTTTTCACAATTACTCTAAATTGAATCGAACTGGCTGCCATTTAAGACGAGCATCTCTCTGAAAATATTTACTCCATTTACTGGCCATGGCCAGACATACAGATTGAATTAAGAGATTTTGGCATCTTTCTTCATTCACCTATACATTGTGCATTTCACTGAGAGTTGTGTTTCTTATTCATTTAAGCCAGTCAGTAGAGGAGTTGCCCTATAATATAGCACATGCCAGTGTTAATAAAGTCAGCTGTTGTAGACACGATGTGGGAAGTTGTTTTGGTTGCGGATCGAGCATCAGGAAGAGAGCAGATGGAGCGTAGCTGTACAGCATGCATCAAATCAAACATGGATGCACACTATCGACAGCAGTCTACGTGTCTTCATTACAGTATAAAAAATGTGTCCATTGCAACCTGACTGTTCCTTAAGTCACAAAATGCAAAATATCCTGTGACATTGTGTAAGTTATTTATCTGAATGACACTGATGCATTCTGCTGTGTAGCTGTGAAAATGGCATATACTTGTGAGCCTTTAACTATTCAGTTAAAGGAAAAGTTCTCTTATCATTTACACACACCCATCCCATCCCAGATGTGTATGACTTTCTTTCTTCGGCAGAAAACAAACATCTCAGTTACTGTCGTAACAGGGAACGAGACGTTGTGTCAATGTAGTGACACTAGGGGTCGCTCTTGAGAGCCCCAAAACACCTCATATCTTTGAGAAAAGGCCAATGAGATTTGACGATTGGAATTTGCATGCCACTCCCCTGGACATACGGGTATAAAAGGGAGCTGGAATGCAGAGTTCATTCAGGTTTTGTGCTGAGGAGCCGAGATAACGTCCCGGACACAACGTCTCATTGCCTCCAACAGGGAACAGAGGTTACGACAGTAACGAGACGTTCCCCTTCTGTCACTCACTCGACGTGTGTCGATGTAGTGACACTAGGGGTCCATATACGAAATGCCACAATGGCTGAACTGTGTTACGTGAACTGCCGATGCAGGTGTAAGCAAGCTACTGCAAGCGTAGGAACAGAAGCACTTGGATGGCACGTAGCCTCCCAAAATGCCCCAAAAAACATTGTGTATTTCCCCACATCCCTGGATGTTCCTTCAACCTCTTCGTGCCTCTCAGGAACCTGATGATCAAGTCGTGCTTCCCTACAAACCATCTGTTCTGAGGTGAGTCATACCAGAGCGGGCAGTGGGAGGATTCTCGGGAAGTGAACAGGTCTACCTCTGCTTGCGACTCCAAATCAGCTGGACCACATGGTGGTAGAGACTCCACTCTCCCCTTAGTCACCCCTGCCACGATAATGCATCTGCTGTAATGTTGAGGTTGCCAAGGAAGTGAGTGGCTCGCAGACTCCAGAGGAGGAGGTGACGGGCAAGTTGCAACATGCAACAAGAGGCCACTCCGCCGTTGAGGGTAGTGAGAACAGACGAGAGTTCGAGCTGCAAAAGGTGCCTTCCATGACTTTGTCAGCTCCTCATGCACATCTGTGAGCAGCGTGCCAACCCCAAGAACCAGCCAGCTCCGCGTCAGCTTCAGACTGGCCTCCACACCCGAAGGTGTGGGGGGGGGCAGCTGAAGTGGCTTTCCCACTCTGCATTACAGCTCCCTTTTATACCGTATGTCCAGAGGAGTGGCAATTTCACATTGTCCTTTTCTCAAAGATAAGATTTTCTCTCAAGAGCGACCCCTAGTGTCACAACATCGACACAACGTTGAGTGAGTGGCAGAAGGGGAACAAAGATTATCTCAGGTCTGTAGATCCTTACAATGGAATTGAATGGTGGCCAGACCTTTGTAACTACAAAAATCACATGAAGGAAAAATAAAAGTAATCCATATGACAATCAATATATTCAGAAGTGTAATGATAGGTGTGGTTGAGAATCAGATTTTACACTAAATCTTCTCTTTTACATCTGAAAGTCATGTGCTGCCTGTTTAGTTTACTTTAGTGTGGTGTACCTGTTTACTTTCACATCTGAAAGTGAAATTGAAAGTGCAGACTCAGAATAATAAAGGGCTCATATATGGATCAATTTCTCATCCACACCAATCATATCGTTTCTGAAGGTATGGATTTAAGGATTACTTTTATGTTTTCTTTATATGATTTTTGGAGCTGCAAAGTTTTTGTCACCATTCACCATTCACCAACAGAGCTGAAATATTCTTCTAAAAATGAAAAAAGCAAGTCATACACCTCTGGGATGACATGAGGGTGAGTAAATGATGAGATATTTTTTCATTTTTGGGTAAAATCATTTGCTCACCCTTATTGTTCCAAACCCATATGCCTTTCTATCTGAAGACTGTGTTGACCACTCAAGATTTCCAGTGAAAATAACTTCATTGACTCAGTCTGTTTCACACATTAAGCTATCATATGTCTTCAGAAGACTTGGAATATAGTGCATGAGTTATATGGGCCACTTTTATCTTTTATGGTGCTTTTGCGTCTTTTTGAATCTTGAAAGCTTCAGTCCCAATTTGTGTTATATTGCATGGAAAAGAGCAACAAGTAAAGTCTTCAGATTTTATCCTTTTGTATTCCACGTAAAAAAGAAAGTCATACAGGTTTGGCAGAGCATGAGGGGGAGTAAATGATGACAGCATTAACATTTTTAGGTAAACTAATCCTTTAAAACAGTAGGCGATTTACCTGTTCTGGACATTTTGACAATCCTTACCTGAGCATTGGTTGGTTTTTTGTTTGTCACATGGACATGCCGTTTTCAGCTTCATACATTACAGCAGACAAACAAGAGAGCTGGAATAATGAAAGGCAGAGGACAGGGACAAATACTCAGGACACACTTGTTTGTGCTCATGTCTGCTTTGGACAGAAATGACTTCAAAACAGAAAATGTCTTTTTCTGTTAAACACAAGGAAACTTGGAGAGCAGGCAGTAACCCTTGGGTCAGTGAATAACAAACACATCAGTAAGGGTCTTTCTACACACTGGACACATACTGATAATTAGCAGCCTGATGGTTTACATTGACATTTTGACTCTCAACTTTTGTGTTTGAGAGTTTTTTGTTGTTGTTGAACAATTCAAGCTGTGCTGGATGCTGTGCAATTGCACCTTATTACAGTAATTGTACTTGAGCAAAAATGTTGACTACTTTCAGCTTAACATTGTTATGAGCATCCTAGTTGTCTGTAGTTGTGCTGAGGGGCTATAAATGATTGCAGAGACAAAAAACCTTTAGCAGACTTTGTAGAGGAATTGAATATTACTTAACTGACTCCCTTTCGGCTTTAGTAATTTCACACTTGGTTGCCCAACGTAGGAACATGTGGCCTAATCTTTATGCTCAGCTACACGTATCAGTGACTGACAAAAAAAACTAAACACTATTTTCTCGGAGAGTAAGGTAAAATGTTGAAGGTGTCATGTCACAAAATGTGCAAAAAGTGAATGTCCTCTCCAGTAAAAACTGATAATGGAAAATAAAACAAGTTCTGACATTTTGTGAATATTTAAACATTAGTTAATGCATAAGAAATTATGAACTAACAATATTTTTTAATGACTTGTGCATGTTAATTTATGGAAATAATATTGTTCATGTTAGTTCATATGGCATTAAAATGAACACGCACAACTTTTAATGTTAAAAATGTATTAATAATATGTTGAAATGAACAGTTACCAAGAATATTAAGTGCTGTAAAATTATTGTTCATTGTTCATAGTTATCTAATGTTAACAAATACAACCTTATTTTAAAGTTTTACCAAGATTATTTTTGGTCATTAAAAAACAAACTAATATTTGAATTTCAATTTCTCTCTTTCTTTTTTGTTCGCTGCCATGTACACATTCTTCACATCATTAAAAGGTAAGACTCACTTCCTCTCATATTGTAGTTTGGGATGCTCAATTTATTGTCCATAAATGTGATGTTTTTAAATTATTGGTAAGTCTTATTAAACCAGTTTTTGACTCAAATTACATTAGACTTATTTTTTTTCCACAGTTCAACCAGTAAATTCTTTTGTATCCACCTTTTTCCTTACTTCTCCATGGGCGGCACCATTGCGGCGAGATACTTCCTTTCGGATGCTCCACACTTCCGCTTAATTGTTATCAGCTAGTCTAACATTACTGGTGATGGCCAGCAGCTAAGGGTCTGGATAATTATGTGCTGTTTTAGATCGTTATAACAACTACAGATGGCTTATAAACTACTGAAAAATAAATGTCACAACGATAAGCCCCCCCAAAAGCTGCCAATTCTGAAACATTCCGGGTCGAATCACATTTAATAATCAGTGGTTGCATTAAACTAATTCTCCATCACTTGCCTTTTTTTTTTTTTTCAATATTAACAGATAATTCCAAATACTCTCCACCATTTTGGAAGATAAAAAAGATGAAAAACATTTAAACCAAGCCTTTGTTTTATTAATCATCTTTGCAAGGTTCATATCTCATATCACACTGTGAGTGTACGTGATTGAGGGTATGTGAAGTTGTTCTCGGCAGAGTGCGTGAGATAACTTGAGCACTTGATAATGCAGAAATAATGCAAGGGCACGTGCCACAAATCGGATGATTTTTAAATGGAACCTATTATGACCATGCGTCCTCTTTTCACAGATGTTTCCTCTTTTTTCGAACCTTAAAAATCGACTCCTTAAATGTCCACGATTTGGCTGTTTTCATATTGAACTGCTCAACAAAAAACTTAATAAAATCTAGCACATCATATAAGTGAATTCTCTCTCTCTCTCTCTGCATGCTGTATCTCTCTCTCTCTCTCTCTCTCTCTCTCTCTCTCTCTCTCTCTCTTCACACACACATGCAGGGTGCGTGTAGAGAGCGCTAGAGCCCAGTAACTTTACCATGTAAATCTGTGTGACTGTCCACAATGTCCACACGTGGCCTTTAGTGAGAAAGGGATTTATGTTTAGTAAACACAGACTCATTTTTGACTGTTGTTAGTGATATTTCAGTGATTGGTAATGGAAATAAGCTACAAAGCTGAAGTCTGTAGCATCCACATTGGTAGAACACACTAAGCATAATGCGTAACTTTGCTGCCTGTGAAAAAGGTGGATATGCCAGATTTCAAGTCAAATTGAATTGAATCATCAATTAAATCATGTAATTCACAAAATCATGTAATTCACAAAAATAGTAATTGGCTATTGGGGTCTCTACTAAAAATACAGTGTATATTGGTGCATTTCTATTTAATGAATATTCAGCTACAGTGTAGCAATACCACATTAATATAGATACATTATAACATACTGTACACTGAGAATGTAAAGGATCAGAGCTCTTTTGATCATTAAAATAAAAATTGTAAAGAAATCCCAAGGAACCTTTGATTTAAAGATCAGGTAGGTGTGAGGTATTGTTTCGGTTGGGCTTTTCTTTTTATTCTTGAAGAAGTGCCAAGTAATGATGAAAGAATGGCTTTCTACAGCTCCCCTGGAGCTCCACGAGCTGTAGATTAGGTGGGTGTTTGCTGTTCAAAGCATCCATCAAGTATTATATGGCTCTAGTAATACTCTTTCTCTGTACTCGCTCCTTTGTCTTTCTTGCGGTTCTGATGAACTGCGAAACAACAATATCTGACAGAGGAGTTTTCTTTCTGGATTGTGTGCATGTGTGTGTAAATTCATGCATGTTTGAAATCATTTTGAGACAGCAGTACAACGGTTTTGTCCAAACATCAGTGGCAGTGATCTCTTTTAATTTAGCCTGACGTTTATATCAGGAAAACAATTATTATAACAAATAAGTATTTACAAGCTTTCTTAACCATCTTGTTGTAATAGGATCGCAACAGTCTTGTATTGTGGATTATGTCCAGTAGTGAATAATACAATCAGTATATACCAGGTCCTGTATTTCTTTATACTATTGTATTATATACATGTTTTGACTGAACAAAATCATTCACATTGATATATGTTAAATACCATCACAAGTCTGAAAAATAAAAAGGTAAAAGTGTATATATATACAGTATCTCTTTCTCTCTCTCTCTCTCTCTCTCTCTCTGTGTGTGTGTGTGTGTATACACACACACACACATATATATATATATATATATATATATTCTGTGTTTGTGTGTGTGTGTGTGTGTGTGTGTGTGTGTGTGTGTGTGTGTATCTCTCTCTAGCGATGTTACACAAAGTGGATTTGATAGTGTGTAAAATATGATTATATAACCTATGATTTGCATGGTGGCTATATGGATTGTATCTCACACATACCAACACACAAAGTGCTGTAGGCTAAGGCTTTGCAAAGCCAGTCACGTCCAGCTGGCTTATAAACTAGTGTCCCGATGGAGCTTATATATTTATTTCTTCAGCTTTATAGTCTTGAAGATTTATGACAGTACATTTGCAACATTACTGAGGCTGTTTACACAGGTCTACATGAGTGTTAAGGAGATGATATTAGTGTTGAAAGGCCTAGGGTTTCTCATTATAGCAGGGTGCTACAGGTCTGTTTAAGTGGGAAGGTTTTTGAGTCCATCACCTACAAGTCCTCTGCAGTTGACTCGGAGGGGGGCGGTGCTTCAACTGCTACTGGTCTGTGATTGGTTGGAGCAACGGCAGGTTGCAAGAGGGTGGGTGTGAATAGGAGTGTGTAACAAAGCAAATTTGACAGTAGTAAAAATTGTCCTAGTGCTGGGTGTACTTTCAAGGTCAGATAAACAGCGTGCAGCACAGTCATTCTTGCATGCTTATCAGTAGTGGTGCTTGCTTATTGCACCTGCAATTATGTTTAGCTAGTGCAATCAGCACTGAAACTGCGCTACGTCTTCAGTATTTAAATGTATTTAAAAGTAATTGTCATTACTTTCTGCGCAAATACGCCCCCTTTCTATAAACATTAGGCTCAGTAAAGATTGTGCTTCATTCACAAAACTCCTTGCAATTTGCCCAAATAAAAGTTGGCAGTAAATGTATTTTATTTAAAAGATTTTTTCAACCGATCATTTCAGCAGTAATTAATCAAATAATCACCATATTATGTTAAAGAGCGTTATAACCTGGCATATATCCAGATATGTGGTGTCATAAAGTGCATGTTCTGCATGTGATGATTCAGGCGTCTGGATCAAAGTGATGATATTCAGTCCCGGCAGAGTGGGTCAAATACTTTGGTCTGTGGCATCCTCGATTATATTGCACTTAGAATTGGACCACAAGACCAATTTCTAGACTGTTTAAAGGCAAATATGTGAAGTTTATAATTTTGTAAAAGCACTATCATAAAAAAAACACCTCAGAAATGGTTCTTAGAGATAGCGGTAGCAGCATTTTTTTTTTCAATACAAAACCCCTCTTCAATGGAAGACAATGGTCCGCTCAGTGCGTGACACGGCCAGGCTTTGTCCTACTAGAAAAAGCGTGCAGTCTCCCCCCATGAGTGGTCTCAGTGAATGAAGAGCTCCCGATGCAGATGTTAGGAGTCTATTGTTGAACGTGATGTAGTGCCTCCTGAAGAGAGTTTGGTGAGACCAGCGCCAGCCAGACGTGGGGGAAGAGTGGGGGCAGGATCATTACTCTGCTGGAATGATAGAGACAGAATTACCTCATCCCAACACTGACCTCAGGGTGTGCAGATATGAGTGTGGAAGGCACATAAACTATTCCCCCCATGCTTAATAACACCACGGGTGGTGCTGGTATGGCAAAATCCATTAGATGCTACAATGAGTAGGGGTAGAACAAAAACATCAGTAATGTGGTAATAACAAGTGAAAGTGCTGCTGAAAAGGTCTTTCTTTGTCTCTCTACATCTGTTGCTTTGTGGACCTGCACCCATACAGTCTAGTCGCAGCACTTATCAAGTTTGTTTAATAATCCATACGAATCCAGTGGCATGATTAAATCCATCTAAATCTGCACGTTTCAAATTCTTCTGCATTCTGAAAATGAAAGTGAAATTGGAGATTTACGGTAAAACATATATACATTTTGATCAGTTTTTCACTCTAAGTGACTGCATCGCTTCAGAAGACATATATTAAACCACAGAAGTCGTATCTATCTTATATGCTGCCTTTATGTGATTTTTTGTGTTTTGTTATGTTAAAAGCACGCAATTTCTAATTTTCAAATGTATTGAAAGCTGAGACAAAAGTTACAGTTTCAGAAATATTTACAGATTTACTATATAAATGACATCTCGAAGATGTAACATTTCATATACATTGTATTTATATTTCTATATTTCAACAAAGGATGGCCACACTTATGCAAATATTTGTTTGTTTATTTTATGTTTTTATTTTATGTTAAAAGGCAGGACAACATGACATACAGACAAAATAAGAATCACAAGACACACAAAGACATGCAGTATACAGAAGATAAAACAAACAAACAAACAAACAAACAGAAAAAACCTACAGAAGTCCTTCCTTAAGATTTAGTCTTTCACCGCCTCTGCCTTATAATGCAAACGTTTGCTACACAAGCTTGAAAATCATGAAATGTAGGAACCACTGGTCTAGCTCATGTTCACAATTGAAAAATATAAATAGGTATGTGTGTATATATATATATATATACTTATTAGGTATTTACAGTACAACTGGACCATACACATAATGTGTTGGCCAAGCATTTGCATCTGTGTTTCTGTACTTGCGTAGAGTATGTCTCTGGCCAGAACTGGAGTAGGGATTTACTTGCTGTAAACAACATGTGGAACAGACATATAGCCACATTTAAAAAGAAAAATTGCATTGCCACTGTAATGATGGGGCTGTGCCCTGCCACAAGTCCTCCCCAGCTATTGCTGCCAGTGTAATAACAGTCTAATGGCACACCCATCTGAAACAGGAGTGCATACTTGCCATTCAAAACATTTAAGTTGCTGGTTATCTGTGATCGTCTGTGCAATCTTTACTGCTACATCTTTCCATGATTATGAGTATCTCGGTGGAAGACATCATAAGCACCAGGTCAAAAGTGAATGTTTACAAAAAAACCTTATAGGGAAACAGTTCCAGATGGCTGCGACTTTTATTACATTTAGAAATATGTTTACAAGATTTTAACATAGAAATGTTCTTTTGATAATATAAGGTTAATTGACTTAATTAACCTTCACTAAAACCTAAAAAAAAAGTCTATTTTTTTTATGCATAAAGCCACCAGTTAAAAAACAAACCAGATATATTTTAAGGCTATTTGCTAAACTGGCCCTTAAAGTGATCGTTCACACAAAAAAGAAAATTCTCTTTTCTTTTTTCAAACCTTTTCCTCTTGGAACACAAAATGAGATGTTAGGCAGAAAGTTATGCTCAGCTACAATGTACTAACATCTTATGAGGGGGAAAATGCAATGAAAGTAAGTGATGACTGAGAATATTCTGCCATCTCCTTTAGTATTCCATGGAAGATGGAAAGTCATACTGGTTTAAAACCACATGAGAGTAAATGATGACAGAATTTTCATTTTTGGGTGAACTATCCCTTTAACTGAAAGAAAATGTTTGGAAAATATAATTTGAAGATGAATGTAATACACAGTGGAGATGGCAGGACAAATACACATATTACTTCAGATTCTCAGTTGGTCCTTAATCAGGTAAACAAAACAAATATTATCATTGCCCTTCTTCATAGTTTTTATTCTATTGGGACAGTGAAGACTTATGTGCTTTCATATGGAGGAACACAGAATTTCAGCAAACTCTCTTCCACAAGTATGCCAGAGTTTACCCCTTGATAACAACTGAAGGTTTTTTCCTTCCAAACATTGCTGAATATAGTCACAAACTTAAGCATTGGTGCATTGTATAAGAATGCTTTCAAGCACACTGTATTGCAGTAGACAGAGTCACACTGCTATACCACAGCCATACATAAAGAGACTTGTGCAGTAGACAGCAGGAGAGCTTCCAAGCATGGCTGTCTGTCTCAACAGTCGTCAGTCCTCTGTGATGGATCGTCTGGTAGACTCAAGCCGAAATGTGTCCAAGATTAATGGCCTCCTAAGTTAAGAGTGAACAAATGGAGGAGGCAAACCAGTGTGAAGAGTTTGGTCCTGGTAAACTAGAAGTCATTTGCGGAGAAATATGCTTTCAAACACAGCACTGCCCTGTAGGGATGTCATGATGCCAAAATTTCACTAATTGATGAAAATACTGGTAAAATTTAATGATTCTCTATACAAATGTCAAAACCACATACATTGAACACACGCTTGTTATTTAAAAATTGAAATAATTGTAAAATTATACAAAAAAATTGTTAATGAATTAGGTATCATAAACATTGTAACAATACAACAATTCTTAAAGCATTTATTAATATGTGTTAAACTTTATTAATATTTATTTCTGAATATACAATTGTTCATTGTTATTTAATGAGTTGATAATGCATTAATAATGTTAACATAATACAATTTTTTTTAATGTATTTGTTTATATTGATATTAACATTGAACAAGAATAATACATTATGAAAAGTACCGTTCATTGCTAATTCATGTTAAAGGGATAGTTCACCCAAAAATGAAAATTCTCTCATCGTTTATTCACTCTCATGCCATTCCAAATGTGTATGAATGTCTTTCTTCTGCAGAACACAAACAAATATTTTTAGAAGAATATTTATGCTTTGTATGTCTGTATAATGCAAGTGAATGGTGGCCAGAACTTTGAAGGTCCAAAAAAATCACATAAAAGGAGTATAAAAGTAATCCATACTACTCCAATGGTATTATTAAATCCATCTAAATCTGCACATTCACTTTCAAATTCTTTTGCATTCTGAAAATGAAAGTGAAATTGGAGATTTACGGTAAAAAAAGAACTGCATCGCTTCAGAAGACATTAAACCACTGAAGTCGTATGGATTTCTTATATGTTGCCTTTATGTGATTTTTTGTGTTTTGTAATTTTCTTGTCACCATTAACTTGCATTGAAAGTACGTACAAAGCCGAGATATTATTCTAAAAATCTTAATTTGTGTTAACAGAAGAAAGAAAGTCATACACTTCTGGGATGTCATGAGGGTGAGTAAATGATGAGAGAATTTTCATTTTTGGGTGAACTATCCCTTTAACTAATGTAATTAACTGATGTTAACAAATATAACCTTAATGCAAAGATTGTGTTTGTTAACACCCTCCATATTTCGGTAAAATGTTTAAAAAAAAATCTATATACAGTACACACACACAAACACACACACACACACACACACACACACACACATACACACACAAATTATATCAAAACAGCCTGTCATTTAAGATTTTTTTTATAGTACTATAGTAGTAAAAGCTATTTTTTAATTAAGTAAGCTGTTTCAAGTTTTTCAAGTACTATAATGATTTAAGTAGTAATTATTTAAGGTTAATATTGTTTGATTAATATTAACAAAATAATAGATATCGGCAGGTCTATCTGGCAAAATTTTCAAACTGCAAGATCTAATACGAAGATCTGATATTTTAACACAAATCCGAATGTTTGTCTTGGGTGTTGACATTCACTGAACTCATAATTGTTTACATTAATATCTCACCAATTCTCCACAATGAAAATTGCATAATCTTGAAGCATTTGTGTGGCCCCCACATTATTGCCTGATGACCCAATCTTTCCTTTAAAGCTTTCTCAGAGGAGACAGGAAGTTCATTTGTCAGGTCGTAAATGCAGTCCCTAGCACACTGGATTAATTTACTGCACCAAGGCTAAGAGTTTTTTCCCTTTCCCCCTCTCTTGCTGCTTGTGGCCATGGAGAGAACGAAAGTATTTGCAAAAGTCTCCAAGCAGCTTTGATGGGCACAGCAGCGGAGGGAGAGAGATGAGCTGACATGCCTGTCTTTCTCTTGAGAGCTTTATGGAGGGCTGTTGAATGGTCTCACTGGTCTCATCTTTCATTGCGTAGGAGAGGTTTCAGGAGAAGAAAAAAGAGGGTGAAGTAGATTTGTCATCACTAGTTCTGTCATGTACTCCTCTGGCCTGACACCTCAAAAGTTGGTTGGTCTATGAAAAATGCAATTAGTACAGAGCAACAACATTGTTGGAGAGTTGAAGATCATATCAGCCACATAATGTGATATGATTTTTTGCTGACATTATGAGAAGTTTCAGCTTCAGCTTTGTCTGTGTGCTTTTATCTGCATTATAATCATCTGAAATTTAGGGATAGTTCACCTAAAAATTTAAATTATGTCATAATTTACTCACATCGTTCCAAATCCATATGGCTTTCTTATTGTTTTGAAATGTTTTTGGCACTGCTCTTTTTTTTAACCACAATAAAAGTGGATATGACCACCTGACTTATCCTTTTGTGTTCCATGGATGGTTTGGTGATGCTAGTGGCATAGACATAACATAATTCCCCTTTAAACCTACCACTTACTTCTATACCAATTCCCTATCCTGTTTTTCTCCTCTTTACAACTACACTACATAATTTTAAAGCCCCATTTAACTTAAAACACACACAGTTTTCATCACACCTCAATAGCATAGTAGAAAAATGAAGGCTGTCCCTCCCACTGGTGCCGAGGGAAGGTGTTGAGAGGTGCTGATGAATGTATGGGAAAAGTCTTAACCTTGTTAATGTAGGGATAAAGAAAGGCTGGAGTGGGAACAGCCGCTGCACTCTTTCACAGGCCTCTCTGTTCATTCTTGACCCATTGCCTTCTCGCTCGATTGGGCAAGCACACTTGCCCCACACCACTCTTTTTGCAAGTGTGAGGGGTAAATCATCGCCTCCCTACGATAAGTTCACAGGTTTACATTCATTGCTGTTGTGTCCCTGGAGGAACCCTGATAATAATTTTCTCAAACTTTGCTTTGAAAGGTTACCTGCAGCATTCCTCAAAAGGGGTTTCTTATGTGAACTGTTGTTAAGGTCTGTAAGCCCTTCTCATGATCGTTTTCTTTTTTTAGTGTAGATAATTTTTACATTGTTCTGTTTGCTCCGTGTTCCAGAAGCCATCACTCCAACACCTTATCCTTGAGTAATCATGCTAAATTGCTCATTTGGTACTAGAAAATCACTTGCCATTATATCAAACACAGTCAAAAGGTATTTGGTTCGTTTAACGAAGCTTACCATTGTGTTTGTTTTTGAGTTGCCACAGTATGCAATAGACTGCCATGTCGTTAAGGTCAATATTAGGACAGAAATGACAAAAAAGTAACAGCTTTTTCTGGAAACTTGTCAGTCAATCATTGTTTTGAGAAATGAAGGCTATACAATGCTTGAAATTGCCAAAAACGAAGATTTCATACAAAGGTGTACACTACAGTCTTCAAAGACAAAGGACAACAGCTCTAACAAGGACAGAAAGAGATGTGGAAGACCAGATGTACAAATAAACTAGAGGATAAGTACATCAGAGTCTCTAGTTTGAGAAATAGACGCCTCACGTGTCCTCAGTTGACAGCTTCATTGAATTCTACCCGCTCAACACCAGTTTCATGAACAACAGTAAAGAGATGAATCAGGGGTGCAGAACTTATGGGGAGAATTGCAAAGAAAAAGCCACTTCTGAAACAGAAAAAAAGAGAAAAGATTGGATCAACACAGACATTGGACAACAGACAATTGGAAAAGAGTGTTACCCCATTGAGCTTTTGTGGGATCATCTAGACTGTAAGGTGCGTGAGTGCCCGACAAGACAGCCACATCTATGGCAAGTGCTACAGGAAGTGTGGGGTGAAATGTCACCTTGAGAATCTAGACAAACAGACAGCTAGAATGCCAAAGATCTGCAAAACTGTCATTGCTGCACGTGGAGGATTTTTTGATGAGAACACTTTGAAATAGTTTAAGAAGTTCTGAAAAATATGTTCAAAATTACTTTTGGCTGCCAGTGTATATATATATTTATACTGATCCTCCACCTGGTCGTCTAATGGTTAGACGGAGACCTGGCGAGGCCTTCAAGCCACAGTGTCTCATACCCACTGTGAAATTTGGTGGATGATCAGTGATGATCTGGGGGTGCTTTAGCAAGGATGGAATAGGGCAGATTTGTCTATGTGAAAGACGCGTGAATCAAGCCATGTACAAGGTTATCCTGGAAGAAGACTTGCTTTCTTCTGCTCTGACAATGTTCCCCAACTCTGAGGATTGTTTTTGCCAGCAGGACAATGCTCCATGCCACACAGCCAGGCCAATCAAGGTGTGGATGGAGGACCACCGGATCAAGACCCTGTCATGGCCAGCCCAATCTCCAGACCAAACCCCATTGAAAACCTCTGTAATGTGATCAAGAGGAAGATGGGTGGCCACAAGTCATCAAAGAAAGCCTAGCTGCATTCATTTTTGCCCAGGAGTGGCATAAAGTCACCTATAGAGTGGTATAGAGAGCATGCCAAGACGCATGAAAGCTGTGATTGAAAATCAGGGATATTCCACCAAATATTGATTTCTGAACTCTTCCTAAGTTATAACATTAGTATTGTATTGTTTTAAAATGAGCATGAACTTGTTTTCTTTGCATTGTTCGAGGTCTGAAAACACTGCATTTCTTTTGTTATTTTGACCAGTTGTCATTTTCTGTGAATAAAGGCTCTAAATGACTATATTTTTAATTTGGAACTTGGGAGAAATGTTGTCAGTACTTCATAGAATGAAACAATAATGTTCATTTTACTCAAACACATACCTATACATAGTAAATCCATAGAAACTGGATTTTTTGGAAATTTTGCTGTGGTGTCTTAATTGTGTATTTGTGTGTGTGTGTGTGTGTGTGTGTGTGTGTGTGTGTGTGTGTGTGTGTCAGTGCTCTTTTTTTTATCCTTCCACCCCTGCCCCTTCTGAGGTCCATGCACATGACTTCCCGGTGCATAAGCAAGTGCCAGAACTAAAGAACTAATCAAATAGTCGATGCAACCCAGTATAAATTGAATAATTAAAGAAACATTTCTTTTAAGGGTGATAAAAGTGGTCTTTGCTTTATTAAGGCTAATACTCATCTTGTTCATACAAGACATACCTGTACCTGCTTTTTCCACAAGGCACTAGACCAGCAAAACAGAGTCTGATTTACCGCCTTGCGAAAAATCTTATTAACCTAAGTGCTGCCTGTCGGTGTATCTGCCTGTGTGTGTGCCGTAATGTTAAAAACCTTTTACTCCACCTGCCCAACTCCTCCAAATGTCACAGTCTGAAGCTTCTCCATTTCTGCGGGGTTCACAAGATTAATTACGATGTCGCTCGCATTTACACAGTGCGCATCATTGCTACATTCAGCAAAAGACAGTAGTTGTCACATAATTTCTCTTGCTGCTTCTGCTAAAACATTGAGTATACTGGAACAGCTACAAGACACCAGTTGCAATTTGATAGCTTTATAATAGTTTAAAGAAGAGAGCAGTAATTTTTTATGTTCAAGAATATACATCCCAGCACAGAAGACTGTTTTCTTGTTTCATTATTCTGACCTTTTCTAAATCCCTGCGATGTCACAAGAGGTTTGTGCAGCCATGTTTCATTTGATCTCTTTTTAATCACTTTCAAATAAATTGTGTCAACAGTAATGGATGCATGCAACACACTAGGGGAGTGAAAGAGATCAGAGATGCGAACATAAAACTGTCAAAGTAAAGAAACGGTTGCCTTTTATTAAAGTGTACTTGTAAACTTCTATGATTTGCAGCCTGACTTGTTAGTCCGTTGAGAAACGGTCACCTATTTTTTTTTCTTAAGTCAGCGCAGGGGCCATTGTTATTCAGCATGCGTGTTCCCAGCGCTCTCAGCTGCAGAATATGTTGTCATGACAACCGGTTTGCCTCCTATTGCTGATGTTGATCAAGACCTATCTCTGTAAGTGAAAGTGTATGTGCGTGTGCTGAGGTTAGACGAGAGAAGAGCTATCATTTTTTTAATCCAAGGCAAAGCCGGTGGGAGGGCCATCCAAACCGCTTTTGTGGCTGATGATCTGAGACAATTGATATTATCAACTAAAGTTGGATTTGGATTCATAACCAAACAGATGAGAGAGGGAGAATCTGGTCATTAACACTTAAAAGAGACAGCTCTGAGACTCTGAAATCTCACACTTCTTCTGAAGTAACTCAGACGGCGTTTCTGAGTTGAATTCTTAGACAGCGCATTTCTTTGTTGCAATTTATGATCCTTATCCATTTGGTTCAGTGATTAATTCTAAAGGTCCTATAATTTGATTTGGCCATGCGACATTTCAAGGGTGCTTATATTTAGTATAACACCAATGGGACATTTCATAAGAAAGTATAGGGGAAATTAGAGAATTTGATTTGAGCTGGATTGTAGAGCATCTTCTATGATCAGATTGGTTGAAGAATTAATATGAGGAAGAGAATACACTAAAACAATACTAAAAAGAGCAGCTCAACTGGCATGCAGTTCCCATGCTGGTTTAGAATGGTTTATGCTGGTTTAGTTCTGGTCCAGCTGGTGGACCAGCATAGCCATGTTGTTCACCAGCACAACTCTTGTATTTCTTGTTAACCAAGGGAGTCTTTCTGGTTAAGCTAGTCAACAAGCCTTGTTTGAACTCTACTCAAACAGAATACAAATAAAACATATGCTGGTGACCAACTATTCTTCTACTATTTCCAGCAGGGCAATGAGGCTAAAAGTATCAATAGAATAATCAAAACATTGGAATTCAGGCATATTGAAGCATACTGTATGTAGGTTTTAAATAAACTCCCGGATGTTGCTGTACAGAGGCTTCAGGGCATGATCAATGTGCAATACATTAATGGATCAGGGGTGACTAGCTTCTCTTCTATCCTCTCTGATGCTACAGCTGGATGCTTTACTTATTTGTTATGTCAGGTCGATCAATAAGCACTCATTTCACCAAAGGCACAAGAGCAGATCATCTCTCCACTATCCCGTGCTCCTCATTTATAGTGGCGAAGAACCAAAACTGATGAAAAATCCTCTGTCATCAGAACTCTGGTGAGGTGTAATGCATCTCCCAAAGCTTGTGAGCATTTAATTGCCACCATTCCTCTGAATTCCTCTTAAATGTGAAAGCTTTGGAGGGGTGTTTGAAAAATTAGATATTAATAGTTATTATTTATACAGTTTTTGGACACTCAAGTCACACTTAAAAATGTTTCAGTGTAATTGCACTAGTTACAGAATATCAAACCAAGTTGCATCTAAAACAAATGATGTTCAACCTTAGATTAAACTGAGAAATGCACTTTTCTGAGCCATTTTGTCAATTACCTTTAATCAACTGGTGTCAAGGTGAGTTTTATTAGATGTATGAAGTCAGTTTGCCCTCAAGTTCACACCGGTTTCCAAGCAGAGTAAGCACAGGTTGCATATAAACTAGAAACATGTTCCACTAATGTTTGACAACCAGAGAGTGCCCAAATACTACTACATTTTAAACAATTATACAGTCTCTATTAATGTATAACTTGAAACCTAACAAACCTCACTTTTGTGGGATTTCTGTTCTATATTTAAAATAAATGCCACTTGGTTTGATTTTATATATATATATATATATATATATATATATATATACATATATATATATATATATATATATATATATATACATATTTTTGTGTGGCTGAAGTGTCCAAATATTTTCAGTGGTAACTTTTTTATTGGGGATGCATTGGAGTGCTGGGTTAGTTAATGAACATAGCATTGCTAAAGTAAAGTTTGTTAGCTTGTTGTCAGTCCCTTGTGTACAGACACCCTAATGGATGTTACAACATGCAAGCTCAGCAAAATAAGGACAGGCTAAGAGTGCCAAAGAGCGATAAGAGATGCAGTGAAACCCATAACATTATGTGACTTCTCAAGGAAGCCATGTTGCACATGCATTGGACACCTACTGATACAAGGGCAGCCACAGGTAACACATTCTACATATCAGAAATGATCATATTGTCCTGGACACTGAGATCTGATATATAACTTTACCACTCGAAATCCATCACAGAAGAAAGTTTGAGCTCTTTAAACTGGGTCTAAAGGGCCACTAACTCTTTTCATTAATGTGACAATCGCCTAGCGTGATTTTTATAGCGCTCTCACTAGAGTATCTTGTTCACGCTTGTGTGGAAGGTATAAAGTGTCTTTCTTGTCGAGCTTTTGGCCTTTTTATCGATTTTGTTCACTGTTCACGTCAGGTAGGCTATGGTAAACCTACCTCCAGAGGAAGGACCAGAGGGGGAGTCAGGAAATACATGAGATCCTCAGAGATATCAGAAAAGAGTTTTTACCGAGTTCTTACAAGTTTGCTCAAGGTTACAGCTTGAAGAATGATTAAAGCAGCTGTTCATTCTTTCTTTTGTTTTTGCGGTCTTGTCACGACTTTACCCATAATGCAATGCTATGCACTTACACTTATTACACTTTCTAATTACACTTTTAGGTAATCTAATCTTGCATGTTTTGATGAAAATAAAATTCTAAGTCTATTGAGTACCAATTTGTGTTCCTTTTATTAAACATTGTTAAACGTACTGTAGTTCATGTAATACATATGTAATTTTGTAATTCCTTTAAAATAACTGTAATCGGATTATACACATTTAAATTGTAATGTAATATAATTACAAGTACTTTATTTTATTACATAATTACTTAAGTTACATCATTCAGATTACATGTAGGCCATTACTACCCAGCATGGGCTATTTAAACAAAATGAAAAAAGAAACGCTTTAATATGCATAGTCCTAACTTCCCTGGCTCGTCATGCGATGTCCTAGGATGTTGAAGGTCTTATTATTCTGTCTTTCTCTCTCTAATAGAGCATTTAGTTTTACTGTTCAATTCCAGCAACAGATAATAATATTTATTAACATCTCTCTTAATTGCATTTGAAACATTTCCAGGATTCTATTTAACTTGCCGCAGCTCAAAGTTAATAGAGATGTTAAACACAATAAAGCACAGAGATATCAGAAGGAGACGGGAAGAATTATGTGTACACACATTTCTTTTATTTAGCATAGATGAAGAAAATGTATAGTGATACTGTCTTGTTAACACCACAGTACCTGTGCATCTCAGTATAATGAGATGTTTATCAAAGCCTTTTACAACTGTTGGAGAAGTGTTACTGGTGGACATGGTCCATTAAAAAAGCTTGAAGACTAGGCTAAATGAGATATTCCATTGCACCTTCAGAGCCCCCTCTCTCTCTTGTTTTGCTTTTCATCTGTATTTCTTATCACCTAATCATATCTCAATACAGAAGATCAGGACAACCTTTGAAGTTCAACATCATGCTGCATTTTAAGCAGCCATGGCAATTAGTATTCAAGAAATTGTTGGCCATGTTAGCTGGAAAAACATCAGTGTTGGTATCTAGCCCAACCACACAGTGAGAGTTCAGAAAGTGTGCTTCCTCTCTCTGCCTGTTTTTCCCACTTCAGACATGGGCCCAGTGGATCAATACTTTCCATTAGCAGCAATGTGGTGATTTTGTGGATTGTATAGGGTAAGTCTCACAATGGAATCGGCTTTAGCCTCTTTATTAATTACGAAACAGCCCGCTGCCGCATCAACCGAGTGGTCCCCGAGCTCAGCGCCACATTGATGTGTTTTGCACTCCCACAGAGAATTGCGACGGGGCAATTGGTTTAGTTAGTTGAGGTGAAAAATATATAAATAAATAAAATAAAAGTCTTTGGCGGCCATTGCTCCAGTGTAAAATCAACGCAGCTGTCTATTACATGTGCTCAAACTGACCTCTTGTTCGATAAGCAGCCCATTCCATGGGTGAGAGAAGTGGCTGAAGTTTCAGGCATATTGAATCCCTGCAGAGTTGAAGTAACCTCTATGCTGCTGGGCTGTATTGTGTTGTACTCCTTTGTAATTTATATCTCAGCTATGACCATTTTACCTTTACATCTCAGCTATGCCTTTACTGTACATCTCAGCTTTTACCTTTCACTAATGCAAACACTGAAAATGCACTCTTAGAAAGTGCATAATGATCTTAGTTAAACAACAGGCACCCAAGGTTATGCTGAGCAGTAAATTAATGGGGGAAGCTCTCAATATCCTGTTGCAATAACACAATGAATTTATGCTCTTAAGAGCAGTGGCGCAGATAGGATTTTTTAACTGGGGGGGACCAAGCTGTCAGCAAATGATTTAAACTCAATTCGTTATTTTGCGTAATTTGGGCTTTAACTAGTGCTCAAGTAGTTACTTTGCCTAATTTGGGCTAATGATTTGCACTAAAAAGCCATTGGGGGATTCTTATTTGAAATCATGGATAACAAACAATGAACAAAGGTAAACTAAGGCCTACCTGATCACCACTAGCAATGCATGATCAGACTGTTATTTGACTAGTATGCCAATCACCTACCAAAACTTCTCATACCATGATTTTTGGAATGTCAGTGTCCGGTCTTTCATCACTTGCTTTTGCAAAACTTTAGGGTCAGGTTGATTTGGCTTTGTATATGTCATTATCATGTCAACATCCTCTCCCTCTGTGTTGCCTCCTGTCCCTCCTTGTTGTTCTGTCCCTGCTTCTTCTGTCTGTAATTCTACTGTCTCTCCTTCCTCATGCTGCCTTTTTCTACTGTGGCTGCCCTCCTGCAGATCCTCACTTGACTGACTAGGGTCTGCCTCACTGTCATCAGAAATTGCCTGCAGGCCAGGAGGATAACGTTTTAAATCTTATAATTTCAGTTAACCCTCTATACCGCTATAGAATTTCACAGCAATGTGAAATAAACATATTCCTGAGAATTAATGGCTAAAACTACTATTTCAAATGTCTAAGAATAACTCAAAATTTTAAATTTAAGTGTTAATTACAAGTTTTTGCAATTCATAGATTGGAAATATCTTTCAAATGATGTATGACATATTAAGAAATGTTTTTCATAGCCCATAATTTAAGAATCTATATCCTCCGTTGCTCTGTACAATAAAAAAAAAACATGATTTCCTGCTATAAGAGGATGTCAAAAGTTTATGTAGGCCTTTATTTGTTGTTTGCATAAACCTTGCACCACACAAATTTACTTATTATAATTATTTTTATAGTGGCTTACACACGACAGTGAACATACCTCAGTCAATTTATACAGTACAATGGGTTAAATGATAAGATAAAATATTATTTCCTGACTGACTGATAAATTGTTTGATTTATCCAACCATTCTTTTTATGTTCATTCATTATTTGCCTCTGTCCACTCACCTAAATGCATAGTTATGGTCTCCACATTTTGCTGTGTTTGCTAAATGCAAAAGCCTTTTGCCATTGTTGTCAGACTAGCTATTCCCTTAACAAATCTAATCTGCCACATCTGGGAAAGTCAACAGCCATAGGATACTTACATTGTTTGGTTTTTGAAAAAACGAGGTGATTGTTTTTTGTCTCTTCATTGCCTTTATGTGGCATTTACAGTCGATTTTTCTCAGTTCAGAAACTCACCGACTCAGCTCAGTCATAGATGGTATATGATCACTATGGTTACCGGTCCGCTCCTACAGGCACGATTGAGGCAGCTACCTCCTCATAGGACCCCAGCAACGTCACTCAGGAGTCGTAGCACACACACAGAGAGAGTGTAAACGTCGGTGGCATGATGGCATCGTGTGTTTATTGACAACAGAACAGCATGTAGTGAGAATGTGGGTACAAAGTAATGGTGACCGCCGACCGGTGTAGATTATTATTGTGTGTCAGCCTGCGTCTGTCCCGACCCGATTCTGAAGCAGCGGCGGGCCGTAATCCTCTGTTTTACCAACACATTCTCACACCCAACTCATCACATATGGATGCTTCGCCAGGACCCCTTGGCGTCACTTATTGACGCACTGGGCGTCATTTTTCAACGTGCAGGGTAGTCCGATAGACTTCTATATTGTTAAACTCACCGATGAATGCGGTTGCCTATGAACGCGCTAAACCTTTGCTGAGAGGGCACTTTGATATCAGATTGTGAGGGTTTTTAAACATAAAAAAACAGTTGGAGGGCCAGATAAAGATGATCTGGGGGCCACCATTATACTAGCCCTGGCATAGATCATTTATTGTAGCCTATTCCTTTTTATTTTTATTTATTGCAGTCTCGACTCTCGACCCATTCGCAGCCCAAGATGTCAAATTTCAACGCTACAGGCTCCGGTTCTATTGGAGTACCCTGCACGTTGAAAAATGACGCCAAAGGTATACCCAGTGCGTCAATAAGTGACGCCAAGGGGTCCTCGCCACGCGTCCATATGTGACGAGTTGGGTGTGACAATGTGTTGCGATTTTTGTCGCCTTTCGTAGGGATAGTGAGGGCGGGGGACGAATCGGGTCACTATGAATCTGGGGGGGTCATGTCCCCCCCGTCCCTAGTGCCATCTGCGCCCTTGCTTAAGAGCAGTTGTCTGCAATAATTAAAAGACATAAAAATCCATATAGGTTGGTGCATTTTCAAGTTATTGTTCACCCAAAGTTGAATTGCTGATAATTGCTGATAATTTACTCACTCTCGGGCCGTCCAAGATGTATCTGAGTTTCTTTCTTCATCAAAACAGAATTTAAGACTCATTGCAGGCCTCCTCCTCTAAACATTGCAAGTGAATATACTACATTTTTTGATGGTTAAATTCATATTTATGGTGCATCAAAATAATTCACACAACTCCAGTCGACAAATAAAGTTCTTCTGAACCCAAACGATTGATTATTTTGAGAAACAAAACAATATTTACATACTTTTTAACTACACATGTTCGCTTCCGTACATCTTTGTGACATGCTCTCATGAGAGGGATGACATAAGCTCGTTGGTAAGGTCACGCGTCACGTAGAGGAGGAGTCAGGATGCACGTCATTACATCAGATACATCATGGATGGCCTGAGAGTAAATTATCAGTAAAGTTTCAATTTTGAACAATTAATTTAAGGCTGTGCATGCCCAGCTTTGTCCCTTAGGAGCAAATATCTCCTATGACGTAAATCACGATTATGATGTACTGATTTTTTTTACAATGTATAGAATATTTGTGTATTAGAAGCATTGGCCAAAGAATCTCTGAAACTCAAATCTCGCCGACTACACACATCAATAAAAATCCCAAACACAACACACTTTTATTTCACTTAAAATCTTTGTACTTTGTTAAACACAGTGTGGATAAAGGAAGAACAAGGATTCTACAAGTTCACTCCTGAATTCACACCTGCCAGAAAGGAGTACGAACAGTAAAACTATTTTACACTGTCGTGTGAATAGAGGTTTTGTTTACTTGAGCATGTTGAGCATGTTTTTCATACATGTAGGGACTGCTGAAGTCTACTTGGTTAGCTTAAGGTAACATAGGAAGCACATGCAGATTCCTGTACAAATTTGGTGAGAGATAAGAGCTCATATATGCAGTTTAAATTTAGTTTATCTGCTCAGACATGTTAAAGTGGGAATTACCTTGCTGAAAGGATTAGGTATAGACCTTGAGTTTTCATGCTGGTTTATGCTTATCTAGCTGTTGGACCAAAAAAATTGCAAAAATGCTAGACAACCAGTATGCTCTTTTTGTTGAAGCTTCTTGACGAAGGAAGGTTTGCTGGATAAATTGGATAATTTACCCAAAAATGAAAATTCGGTCATTATTTGCTCAGCCATATGTCACTTCAAACCCATATGAATTTCTTTCTTCTCTGGAATGCAAAATGTGAATCTTTAAAAAAAACAAAATTTCACAGGGTTTATCTGCCATAAATGTATAAGTTTGATATAGTTTGTTCAAAATGAAAAAAAAATAAAAATCACCATAAAACCACAGTAAAAAACATAGCTACCATATATGATTTTAGCACTTTATTGATTATTTTGAGAGTTAATAACAACAGTGATTGTGTCACTTCAGAAGACATGGATTATAGTGCATGAGTTTTATCGATTACTTTTACTGTGGTTTTATGGTGTTTTGTTTTTGTTAATTTTGAGCTTGACAGACCGGAGTCTGATGTCATTACATGGCAAATAATCCCAGTGAAGACTTTTTGTGGCAATATCAGCAAACTAGCAACACCCAGCAGAAATACTAGCATCATAAACATCCTGGTCTTTTCAGTTCATGTTCGTTGAACGATGAAAGCTCAAATATGCTGTTTGAAACCATTTTGTTTGCTGTTTCAGACCTGTTAAAATGGGAATAAACTCCAGTTTACTATATGAAGTGCATTGATTTGAATGAATGAATCCAGGGCCCTTTTCAGAAGCTCTGCTGATGCAAATGAATGATGGCATTTGCTTATAATGACCTCTTAATTGGCCGTCCTGGGAAAAGAGAGCAATTTGGAATCTCATGGCAACTCCCGCTAAAAAAACAAAACATTGTACATCCCCAGCCATTCGGTCACATTAAGTTTACATTAACATCTATGCTAAATCTGTCTTATATTTGTCAATTTGATGCATGTCAGATTGCTTATTTGTGAATACACTTGGTTGGTCTGATCTTTCACATTTTAGCACCCATGTGCTTGGGTGAGTCGCCACATGGTTAATACCTCCATCTGTTAAAATACAGTTCCCTGACGTTTTTGTTTTCATGGCACTCGTTTGTTGTTTTAATTCCAGTATATGAAAAGCAGATGGGCATAATTAAAAACAAACCAGCGAAACTGGTAAGGTATACAATGGCAATCCAGTAGACGGAGAAAAGTCTAATCCTGAGACAAAGAATGTCTTTTATCGCTTTGAATAAGCAAGGGATAATAGCTCCTGTTTGTGTATGTTTTCTGTCTGTCTGTGGAAAAATGGAGGCCTTCTTTTTTGGCTTCCCATGTGCATTTATTTTTTCATACTAAGCAGGTTTAGCTTTCTTCAGCCTGCAGAGCCACACTGAGCCCATGCGGGACGCACTGTTTATTCAAAACATCTGGAGATGCATTATCTTCACAGGCTCGCCTCTTTGCTGCTCTGCCATCCTCATTCATCACCCAATGGTCCTGTTCTCCTCTGAAATTCCCTTGGAATCCTGTGTCGCCCAAATATTGATTAAATGATGTTTAAAAGTCACTCGACAAGTTCTAGCTGCTTACGTCCTACTGCGATTTGGATTGCCTTTTCAGTCTTTAATAATAGAAACGGGATTGAAACATGATTCTACAGAAAGGTTCTGGGCTTTTCACGAGAATTGACCACATTAATCTAGCCAATGATATTCCTCTATATTGTGGAAAATTACATTTCCACAAAGTGACTTAGAATCAATTATTTAGTCTAGGCTTGAGTTATGGATAGATTGAAATCAAAAATGTAGGTGTTTTGTCATTGATGTGGTTTCAAAATTCTGTTTTTTATTATTATACCCTTAGCTGTTTTAGAGATGTCATCATTGGTTTTCATTTGTGGTTCTGAATGAATAAAATGAGACTATGGGGCCACCAGCTGTAGTCAAAACAATGACAAACTCTTAACAAAACTGTTAAAATGTAAATTATTTTGACATATGAATGTGATGTGCTGTTTATTTCAAGATCAAAGTGTTTTGAAGGAAGAGCAGACCAGTGGCTTGTAGGGTGTAAAACAGTTAAAGGATGGGCAAGGAGGAGGCGAGAACCGGCTTGTCAACATAAATAATAATTTAATAAGAAACTTAAAACACAACATAAACAAACACACATGCGGACATGCCCGTAATTCTCTCTCTCTCGAACCATCGTCACCGGCTGCCTTTATCCCTCGCGCGCCTCATCAGGCCGATTGGGGACCGGGCGCGCGATATTCCGACCTGGCCCCGCCCCCCTCCGCTCCACATAGGGCAATAAGTACATGCAAGGTTTTCTATAGCACAAGTAGTTTTTATTAGCAAGAGGTACATTTTACCAGAAGAAATATAACAAATGTGAAGCAGTAGTTTGCTGATCTTAGCTTAAAGGGACAGATCTCCCAAAAATGAAAATTCTGTCTTTCTTTCTTTTGTGGAACAAAAATGGAATGTTAACCTCAATCACTATTGACTTTAATTGCATTTTTTCCGCATACAATGAAAGTGAATGGTGACTGAGACTGTATTATTTTGTGTTCCACAGAAAAGAGAAAGTCATACAGGTTCAAAACAACATTAGGCTGAGTAAATAACAGAAGTTGAATTTTTGCATGTATTTAAAAATGTAATTGCATATTAGTTGTGGTGTTGGAAATATTTGGTTTGTCTAAACTGCAGGGAACAGTGACGACTGAATTTCACTGTCATTGTCTTCCAGATTGGCCTAACTCTTATTTATTTTAGCTGAAAAGGCAGGAGTAATAAGCCATCTGCTCTGATGGTTGAGAAAAGCCTGGAGCTTACAGTAGTAATTCCTTTGCTCATTGTGAGAAGTGGAATGGAGAACTTTTAAATTGGAACTGGAAAACTATACACAGTAAAAAAGCTCCTTTAGAAAGGTGGGCTGCAGGAGCCAGACCTGTTATGGACTTCCTCTTTGAGGAGTCATTGGAGGCAGCTAAATATTTGGGGGGGGGACTGCAGGCATGTTGAATGAGGCTTGACATTATCACTGGGCCTTGGCCTTCTCCACTTTTATGTTTAGATTGAAGTAGTATATTACCCATTTTCCTCAGGAAAGACATTACCCATGTCAATGGAAATTGGAAGGATTTGCCAAGTCTTCTGATGACTCTTGCTTTTCTCACAATATGCAGATAATTTGCTGCACTGTATTCACATCAGTAGAGTGGCGTTCATGCTCAAAGTCCCTTTAAGGCAAGTCAGTTCACATGGTGGCCACTTGTGTGACTTTTTTTCCCATGGAGAAAATAAACAAACCAAACAATGTTATGACATAATGTAACCATGAATTTAATTTAAAATTTACTGTTGTGCACCATGGACGAAAGTGATACTGTAACAAGTTCCCAGTTCACCACTAGACAGAGGAAGCAGGGGACTGCAATGTCAGTTCTAAATTAACTTTATTATATTCACACTTCAATTTAATTTTCACACACATCAGTGTTCTAGTCAGCTCTCTCTCTCTGTCGTCTGCTGACACTGCTCCTTTTATCCCCACCGTTGCTCACTGCAATTCAGATCAGCTGTTAGTTAATTCCTGCACAGTTGTGAATCATTTCCACTCACCTCTCCCAGCCTTGCTCTCCAGAGACTGGGGTTCGACCATGCCCACGCTTCCACATACCCCCACTGCCCGACTCAGGCTGGGGAGCAGTATGACCTGTCATCTACTCCCCTCCATTTCTGGAGAGGAAATCCGCAGCAGCTATCTGTGTGCCCCGGCCTGTGGAGCACCTCATACTTTTAGGGCTGAAGTGACAGATACCAACGGGTGATCTGTGCTTTAGCATCCTTCATACAGTAGAGCCACTGAAGCGGTGTGTGTTCCAAACAGAGGGTAAATGCTCATCTAAGCAGGTAGTTGGAGGAAGAGTTTGAGGACCGCCCACTTGATGGCCAGGCACTCCTTCTCTGTCGTACTGCATCGAGGACTTTCGACTAAAGTACAGCTCAGGGCGCTCCTCCCTCTCTACCACCTGGAACAGTACTGCCCCCAGCCCCCTGTCCGATGTATCCATCTGCAACAAAAAAGGGATCGAGAACTCAGGAGAATGGCTTGCCAAAGTTTTTATTTTATTTATATTAATGTTTAGTCATTTGTTTCCAATCAGTTTTACCAGGGACGAACTACTGAACATTCAGCAGCACATACCAGACAATCTTTTCCGTTTTTTACTATTCAGACGTTTTGCTGGACAGTTTCGGCTGTTCAAAGCGGATCGCACCACGGAGATAACGGGGAAAACGAGAGGCAGTGGAACATGCTTTTACATTAATTAAAGTTGGTGTACTGATGTAACAATGTTAAAGAAGATGTGCTGTTCTAATTTGGAAGCACTCTTTATCAACTGTAAGCATTTCTGGAACTACAAGCATGCTTTGACGGCACTGATTGGAGTGTTTTGAAGCTGCAGACACCAAGCTGAACAAGCACAAAGATACTATGACATAATATATCAGTTTCCATCAGGATATGTGCATTCCTACTTGGACTTATTTAATGTTCAACAATGACGAACCATGTTTTACAGGAAAACTCAGACAGCTTTGTCATGCCAAAAAAGATGCTTACAGAAGTGGGGATAAAACATAGTATAATCAGGCCAAAAAACACTGAATAAGGAAATTAAATTGGCTAAAAGAAACTACCCTGAGAGGCCTGAAAGACATTACTAACTTCAAGACACCAGCTGGCCCCCATCTCCACACAGATCTTCAACAAACCACTGGAGCAGTGTGAAGTTCCCTGCTGCTTAAAACACTCCACTATTATCCCTGTCCCAAAGAAATCCAAGATCAGAGGACTTAATGACTGCTGACCCGTCACTCTGACAGCTGTGGTCATGAATTAATTTGAGAGACTGGTGTTGGCCCACCTGAAGGACATCACTGGACCCTTTTTAGATCCCCTTCAATTTGCTTGTAGAGCAAATAGGTCTGTGGATGATGCAGTCAATATGGGATTGAATCATATCCTACAACATCTGGACAGACCAGGGACAAATGGAAGGATCTTTTTTGTGGACTTTAGTTTGACTATCATCACCATCATCCCAGCTCTCCTATGGAATAAATGAACCCAGCTTTCTGTTCCCACATCTATCTGCCAGTGGATCACCAGCTTTCTGACAGTTAGGCAGCAGATAATATGACTGGGGAAATTAACTTCCAGCAGATGTACGATCAGGAATTGTTCCCCCAGGGATGTATGCTCTCCCCACTACCCTTCTCCCTGTATACCAACGATTGCACCACCAACGACCCCTCTGTCAAGCTCCTGAAGTTTGCAGAAAACACTACTGTCATCTGCCTCATCCAATATGATGAAGAGTCTGCATACAGAAGTGAGGTGGAATGGCTGGCTCACTGGTGCAGTCATAACAACCTGGAGCACAACACGCTCAAAAGAGTGGAAATGATTGAGACTTTTGATGGAACACCCCAACATTAATCCTACTGACCATTCTGAACAGCACTGTGGCAGCAGTGGTGTAATTCAGGAAACCTGGGCATTACCATCTCACAGGACCTGAAGTGGGAGACCCACATTGACTCCATTGTGAAAAAGGCCCAGTAGAGATTGTACTTCCTTTGCAAGTTTAAGAAGTTCAACCTGCCACAGGTGCTGCTAATCCAGTTCTACTCAGCAGTCATTAAGTCCGTCATCTGCACTTCAATAACTGTCTTGTTTGGTTCAGCTATAAAATCGGATGTCAGAGGACCACAATGGATAGTTTGGACTACTAAGTGGATTATTGGTTGCCCCCTGTCCTCCCTTCATGAACTGTACACTTCAAGAGTGTGGAAAAGGGATGATAAAATCACTCTGGACACCACTCACCCAGCCCACTCCCTTTTTGAACTGTTGCCTTCTGGCCGACGCTACAGAGCACTGAGCACCAGAACCGTAAGGCACAAGAACAGTTTTTTCCCTCAGGCTATCCATCTCATGAACAGTTAAAAGCTATACTATAATTATGTGTAATACACAGCCTAGTCATTTATCAATTATATTACTTAACATATCCTACCTCTTCTGCATTACATTCCTGCTGTATATAACAAACTTTATATATTTTTTTTGTCTTACTGTGTGTTTTTTATATACTGTACTTAGATTTCTATTAGCTTTTTATTTTAATTTTTATTAAATTTTCAATTTTTGTTGTTGTATTGTTTGTGCACTGGAAGCTTCTGTCACCAAGAAAAAAATCATTGTATGTGGAAGCATACTTGGCAATAAAGCTCATTCTGATTCTGAAATCTAATCTGAGAATGTTTGAGGATGTTTACTCTTATTTGACAGCTCTTCAGGGCTGTCAACATGCATGCTGTGAGCTATCTTCTAATTAGTTTTCACTTTAATTTATTTAGAAATCTATCTGCAATTTAAATTAGCTTCAAGCACAACCAAAAACCACTGTGCCAGCATGACTTTGAAAGGTCATTTAAATTTTGCCATATTTGTCGTATTTTACAGCCAAACAGCCAGATAGTAAGCACCTGCTCGACATATATTTAATACCTACAGCAGTGCCTTTCTGGATGTGGACGGTGTCTGCATCACTGCAAAAAATAGCTTTTTCATTTTAAATTGAGACACATTGTCTGGGCAGCAGAGGGAACAAGATATATGACTTTATCCTTCTCAAAATATAGTCAGACTTAGTTTTGTTGAATATCAGATGGATTTTTACCTAAACATTCTTAATCTTCATCCCTAAAAATATATGTCTATTCAAGTTTTTCTTGATTAAGCTAGTTTTTAGCCCTGCGATGGACTGGCGACCTGTCCAGGGTGTCCCCCGCCTTTCGCCCAATGTTTGCTGGGATAGGCTCCAGCCCCCCGCGACCCTGTACACAGGATAAGCGGTTGACGATGGATGGATGGATGGAAGCTAGTTTTTAGTTCTTTTCCCCATCAATCTAAATTCCAGGTTGAGTTCCATCCAATTTATAGTGATTTTTAAAGGGAAAAATAACATTAGAAACAAGAGGCAAAACTATGGGAAATGTCAGGCTCACTCTCAGTTACACCTTAACTTAAACTTTAACAAAAGCAATGTTCTATGTGTTTAAAAAAAAAAAATAACAGGTCAGATTTTTCAATAAGTGTGTAGTGAGAGAGCAATAAATAAGAAAGAAAGTTTGTCAAAGACTATTAAGACCAATTAGTACCATATCATTGCCATCAGTAGCTTGCCAATCAGACACTTTTGTGATTGAAAGCACAGTTAAAGTAGATATAATCATTTCAACACATTTGCCAAAATAATATTATTTTGCATACAACAACATGGGAAACTTTAAATTCTTTAAGATGAGATCTCAATAAAGATTGTTTTAGGATCTGAAATTTAACCAAACAGATCTTTCCTCTGTAAAAATGCAATTTTTGCCATTCTGGCTTTAATCTATTGAGCAACAAATTGCAATGCCCAATGGCAGCCAACAGTCAACCCGCCTTACAGGTAAAATAGTCTATCAACTCAAGAACACATACGCGCATTATCTTTACAAGATGGTATATTTGCGTTTATAGCATAATCTGAGGTAAAGAAACACAATTCATTATACTAGTTGTGACAGAACGACCAACCCTTCCCGTGGATCATCGTCACCCTGCCTCGCATGATGGGGCCCGCAAGATCCCAATAAAGAGACTTATCACCACTGCCTTTAAACACAGAGCACGCCTCTCCTTGGGAGACTGGTCTCTACCTACTGGCATCTTTACAGGTCCAGGAACGGAGCTAGGAGGGTCCGGTGCGAGTTAGATGCAACGCTGGAATCACACTCTGGAGCACACTCAGACAGGCCAGGATGCTGGGATGCTATTCCCCTCAAGTGCCGAGGCTCATGGAAGCCAGCAGCTCGAGTGAATTCACACATTTTTGCCAGACTTTACTGCCAAAACGGCCCAAGCATGTTCCAAAAATGGCAGCCGAATTGACTGACTTACCATGCAAAAGAGATTTTGTTGAAAGGACCAGGAAATATGTCTGGACTGTTCTAATTCCTTTGTTTTTGTTTACGTTCTTGAAATGATCTATATGAAACATTTAAGAATCAAATCGCTTTACTGTCACGTCACCAAAAGTGTACTGTAGTTTTGGATGCATGCTCCACAACAATGCAGTAGTATAGTGACTGATATTCAACCATAATAGACAGTATTCGAACACAGTATAGCTGTGATTATTTCATTGAACACACAAGAAGATTTTAGGCAGAATGCTCAGTTCTCAGTCACCATTAACTTTCATTGTATGGAAAAATATGCAATTTAAGTGAATGGTGAGTCTAACATTCTGCATAATATCTAATTTTGTTTTCTATAGAAGAAAGAAAATCATACAAGTTTGGAACAAAATGTGAAAGTGAGTAAATGGGTGAACGATCTCTTGAAGTACAGTGTAAAATTAACAAAGTGTGGGAGTTGGAGTGAGTTGTGAACACGCATCATTATATGTTGTGTATATTGAGTCTTCAATTCCAATCTCTCTCTTGCTTTAATTTGTTTACTAATCTCCTTTGTCAAATTGCATCTGCTTCTTCCTCAATAATCCCCTCGTGAGTATGTGTAATGCTCTAATAGAGTACACATTTACACACATGCTGGCCTGTATGGTTGTACTCTTGTTAATAGCATTATATTGAAGCATTTGCTTGCATATGGCAGGCCATCGTCGAAAGTTCTGTGCTCTGCTGTTAACTTGAGGCAATCTACACAAGATACTACACTAAAAGGAGCCGAAGCATTTCTTTAAGCACCCTTCCCTGATTTCACACAAATTATTAGTGCCGTTACCATGGTGCATTGTAGGACCCTGTCGTTTTGTGACTGAATAAGCACAATGACATCAGCCATTCGTGTCCCAGGGGAGCAGAGGTCCAATGAAAGGCCTTTGTTTTCCCAGTGTTCATTAGTGCGGTGGGCGACACTTGAGGTCCCTGAAGGACTCTCCAAATTACCTCTGACTCATCAGAAACACGGAGAGGCCTTGTGTTTTCTCGCGTGTTCCTAACCATCCCCTCGTGCCTCAGTGGAGAGCCAGTTTTCTCCAAATGCAGGGGATGCAAGACGCCTGCTCATTATCTTGAAAATGTTGAGGTGGCATCGCCAATGTTTGCTCAGGGAGGTTTGTGTTGCAAGATACACATAAATAGCTTGTTTCTTGATGTACTGTAGACATTGGAACATCTCCTGTTGATCAAATTGCCTCAGCAGTAAACAGATTATTTTTTAGATATGATGCTTTTGCCTTTGCAAACTGGACCTCACATTTTGTTTCCATTTTGAGTGTTTGATTCTTCAAATGATTACTGGCTCTAAGGTAAAAAGTAGAAAATCTTTGTGTTGAATTATATTTTGTGGTATCTTTTTCCTGCTGTGAAGTGTGATAGCACCGGCACGCCCATGTTCGGCACCTGTTTGTGGGTTTGTGGGGATAAAAAGCTTCCTTCCCCACTCAAGAGAACTGGTGGGTGGGGTGGGGGACGGCATGGGCGTGCTGAGACAAAGGGATGTAAATGATTGTCTGGGAATAGAGATTTAGTAAGTTGGGGATTGTGCCAGGCATATTGTCCCAAAGGAGCATTTCCATAGCAGATGCAAGAGCTGGAGAAGGTTGCTGGCTGTGTCATTGCCACGTGCAAGTCATCATGTTTTCTGTCTCTATGTGTGTTTGAGTTTGTTTTATTGGATCAAGCGTATGTGCGCTTAGCTATAGTTTGAGGGCAATATTGTCCTTGGAAAATGTATTCATAAATAAAACACATATATTTTTTTTATAGTAATGTTTAGGAGCAACTATTATGGTTAGTCTATAGTTATAATGATTAGCATTCTAAAACAATACTATGTTACTATGTTCTATGGTATGTCCCTATTTAGATAGCTAAGTAAATGTGTGTGATTAGTGTGTGTGTGTGTGTGCTGAGGCTGTAAAAGTTCTGATCTATATCTTATCAACATATGAGGCAAAGTCATGGGGGAAGGGAGGAAAAGTGTAGTATGTGTGCCTGTGCTGGTCTCTACATTTCTTGATTATGGTGAGTGGAAATTCCACCTCTAAAAACTACCACCCTGGGTAGTGAGAGGTCAATGAAATGCACAGTGTTCCACAATGAAGTAAATGCATCAGGAGTGGTGGACGTCATCTAGCCAGAGACATACAGTGCTCACATCCCATGGTGAGCTCTGGCCTATCACATTTCACTTAAAATAAAACATATATATATATATATATATATATATATATATATATATATATATATATATATATATATAAATCAGCTTTATTTGAATGCCAGTACAGCCTTAAAGATTGAGATATCCTACAGATGACCTGTCTAGATCTTTTTATTTTATTTTATTTTATTTTATTTTATTTTATTTTCAGACACCTCTGACACCTTTAGTCAGACTTAGAATGAGCTTGCTGAAGAACAAAAATAATGAAGCTTGTTATTTTTCCATTGATTTGGGCTTATAGTCTTATCTTGAATAAAGCTGACTGTGAAGAAAGAGGGTTTAGCTTTATTGTGAGGATAATCAGGCCGCTTACACCAAATCTGCTCACTTGAGATTGCTGGGTGAAAAAAGGCCCCTGGTTTCTGTATTGCCCTGATTTATCAAAGGTTTTAGAGCTATGTCAAGTTGGTTTTCAAAGTAAATACTACACTTTTAATCATCTACTAGTACAACTTAGTGTACTGCAGTAATGGTGGTGGTAATTGTTTAAGCTGAAGTGTGGAAAATGGAATTGCAAAAATAAACACTGGCTGAGTTCGAAATGGCATACTACCATACTATTACTATTTCAGCCATAGACTTATATGACTGATAAATAGTAAGTAATATGTGCAGAATGGCATTCCAAACTATGCTTCAAAAAGCTTTCCCATATACACAATACATTTGCCATTAGTCGATCAAACATATAGTCCCGCCCCACACTCACACCATTGGTTGTGTCATTGTTGCTGTATCTGTCTAATTGGGGTGGAGCCACAGTATAACATTTTTTCATAGAAATAAACTCAGTTTAATTATAGTTGTCTCTGCATATTAAGCTGTTATACAAGAAAACAAATAAAAATATGCACATCAGCTTTAACCTCTAGTAAGCATAAAATTATTTATGCACTAAAAAATTATTGTTAAAGGTTCTACATTTAGGCCTTGGGATTAACTTTTACTATAAACTAGAAAAATAATTTATACCCCATTTGTGTGGTATTTTGATGAATTCTCCTGGACTCTGCTATTGTTAGTCACCGTGGGGTTTGTTTCCTTTCCATGACAATTGATGAAACACAAGTGGAGAAGAAGAATGGTAATTAGGTATAATGCAACAGTGGTGCCCCATTCTGCAGCCCATTATGACTGTTCAAGCAGCACTCGGCCTGGTGAAGCTTTTTGCTACACAGCTGCTGCATTTTGTCTGGGTTGTTTTTGTCCTCGCTAATAAATATTAACCTTCTTTCTCAAGCGCTTTGCCTATACCACAAGCACCCAATGCCCCACCCCCTTCAATCCCGCCCACCCACACCTGCCTTTTTCCCATCAGCATATTGCTCCATTCCAACAGCTCTATTCAGATAAACATGATCTGCCAATGTCAAGAAATTATCTGGATTTTGTTAGCGCTGCATGCACCAGAGAGAGAAGGTGGTGCGTGTTGTCATATGTCTCCAGAGAGAACAGCACGAACATATTTGTCATTTTTAGCCAGATTCTAACCTATTTGTGAAAATTATGTTAATAAAAAAATCAGCATGATGATCCTCAGTAATTTAAATATGAATGACTTGAAATGGAAATTACTTTGATATTTCATACTTTGAGTTTAATCATACACAACTAAAATAAAATCGCAACTTTAATTCACTTTGCTGCGGTTTTAAATGAAAAAAGGCTCCAGATACTGTAAATCCAAATAAATTGATGTAAGATCATAGGAATCATTAATTAAATGCTGTTATACATCTTTAAAACATGAAATCCCAAAACAGCACCATTAGGAAATGTGACATACTAAACTAAAGTGAATTATGTATTAGAGGGGTTTGAATCTGCTCTGACAGTTCTGAGTCAGATCATATGTCTACATTATCTTAATGCAGGGCCTGACATCAACACTTTTGAAACACCAAATTTGATTGAAAGGTTGCTTTGACATGTAAATAAAACAGAAATACTAGCCAATTGGTTGGTAAATATTTTTTATGAACTACAACAAATAGCATAGTTGAAATCTAGGTTCCTGTAGCTTAAGTGGTAGAGCATACTGCTAGCAATGCCAAGATCATATGTTCCATTTCCAGCGAACACACAAACTGCTAAAGTTTATAAGCTGAATGCATTGTAAGTTTCTTAAAAAAATAAAAAATAAAAAAATAAACTGACTGACTAACACAATGGCCTGCACCGTTTTCTGAAAATATCCAATCACATGCCATTTTATTTAGGTGTGGTATAAAGTAAAATGTGCTCCCTATCTTTCTGCTTTTCATATTATTAGAGCTTTCAAGTTTCCATTTTAAAGGTTCTTCAATATTTCTGGAAACAGGTTAGATATGTTTGACAAGCCAGCTGCATTTAAAGCAAATGCCACCAAAAGGTAACACCTGAGACTAAACCTTTTATGTCAGACTGTAACCATGGCAGTGACAGCTTAGTGCACTCCATGCAGCTGGTGAGCAACACAGATGAAATGCTGGTTAGATGAGGCAGGCACACATTGGGAGAAGTTATTCAGCATAAGGGCATGACTGAAGTAGAGGGTTGATATACCTGCGGCAAAGCAGCTGTGACCCACAGAAGCTTCCGTCCAATACCACACTAAAATATCATCTGCCGTTTGCTTTGTTGTTGCTCTGAGTATATTACCTTCTGTTTCTGCCTGGATGGAATTGTTAAAAAGATCAGGTATCACATTACCTCAGGACACAGATTATGACAGATTGGCTGGGATAAATTAGATAGCAATGCATTCTGTTACCTGTTGTAGATGAAATGTGTTCAGGAGACTGAAAATTAATTGTGAGGATGGGAAAATGAGCCTGCTGTTTCTAATCTTGCTGATTAATTAATTATTGCCCTGAAAGAGGTGCTTAGCTATGGAGGACTAGGATGCGTAGGGTAAAGGAAAAAACATGGAACTGGTCTAATTAACTGCAAGCAAACCCTGATCAAAAGAAAAGGAGTTTTAAGACTCATCACAGATTATTTTGAGATATGTTGTCTACGAATGTGCTGTAGCATTTATTCGTAATTGGGTGATTCTTCATTTAGAGGCTCTTTTGACTACCGGTACTTAAAATCTTTGGAATAAGATAATGGCCTTAATCAACCTTATTGTGTGTGATCTAATGACATGTGATGGTTATGATGTTTCATATTTTTTGGAGAGAAAGCTTGATAAATCTTGGAGTTAGAAACTTGATTGAAACCCAATCGTTCTCCAAAATGCTTGATGTGATGGTAATGCCTGCTGTATTAGTGACAGAAATGTTTTGTTATACATCATTTTTTTAGGTAATGTACACATAAATATTGAATATGAAATTGATGATTGACTATGAACAAAATAAATGCAATGCAAAGTTCCTGATTTTTACTTTTTTTCTTAAATTTTGTTTTTTTAATAAAATGAGCACAGATTCATTGGCGTAAGGTCATGCATTTAAATAGCAGCTGGGTTTGACAGTGCATTGCTGTACTCTATATCCTGTATTTGCTCTTTGTACTCACCTTGTTGCCAGAGCTGAGGCTGCTGGCCACACTCTGAACAAAATGACTGAATTATGTCAAGACTTATAGGCTTCATGCAGGCACCGGAGCTGCACAGACATGGTGGGGTGAAAAGGAGAATAGAGATTAGAGGAAGAATTCCTCCACTTGAGTCAGTGGGGTGAGGATTTTCTCAGTAGCAGATGACTGTTTTTTTCAGCGTGGCTTTCCCACAGGTTTGGAGAGAATGATGGATATTTGAGGGCTTTATGGGGAAATATATCTCACAGTTTGCAAGTTATTTAATCAAGAGCTGCAGAATTTTCTTCTTTCCTTTCTTTTAATGTGTTGGAAACAAGCTTGGGTATACACTCAAGACCCCTTTATTAGGAACACCTGTATACATACATATTCATGCAATTATCTAATCAGACAAATGTGTTTCAGCAGAGTGCATACCATCAAGCAGATACGGGTCAGGAGATAATGTACACATTAACCAGCAGAATGGGTAAAAAAATATATATTTCAGTGATTTTGAGCATGGCATGACTGTTGGTGTATTTCTGTTAGAGTGTTGGGCTGGTTTGAGTATTTCTGTAACTGCTGATCTCCTGGGATTTTCATGCACAACAGACTCTGGAGTTTACTCAGAATTGCCTGGTTGATGAGAGGTCAACGGAGAATGACCAGTATGGTTTGAGATGACAGAAAGGTTTCAGTAACTCAGATAACTACTTTGTACAATAGCAGAATAGCTTCTTAGAATGCACATCATATCAAACCTTGAGGTGGATGGGCTACAATGGCAGAAGACCACATTGGGTTCCACTTCTGTCAGCCAAGAACAGAAAGCTGAGGCTGCCGTGTCAGGTCTGCTGCTTTTGTAGCCCATTAGCCTCAAGGTATGACGTGTTGTGCATTCTGAGAAGCTATTCTGCTAAGCACAATTGTACAGAGTGGTTATCTGAGTTACCGTAGCCTTTCTGTCAGCTCAAACCAGTCTTGACATTCTCCGTTGACCTCTCTCATCAAAAGGTGTTTCCGTCTGCACAACTGCCGCTCACTGGGTGTTCGGTTTTTTTTGGCACCATTTGGCTCTGTCTGTCTATCTGAAAATAATTAGGACATTCTCATCCAGAATTTATTCTGTCCTGGTTATTGATTTCTTACTGCCTGTACCAAGTATGATGTTGTTTATCAAAAAATAAATAAAATAATGTGTATATATATATATATATATATATATATATATATATATATATATATATATATATATAATACTGGGCAGTCTAATTCTGTTTATTATACATTATAAATGAGATAAATTACTACAAATTGGTCCTTCTAGAATACCTCTTATCCTTTATTTTGGACACAGTAGAGCAAAATATTGTGGAAGGAAAGCAGCAGGACGTCTATAACAATTACATACACTCTCTTTTATGGTCAGACATTTGAAACATGAGAAATTAATAATTCTGCAGGCAGACTACAGGAAACCCCTAGTTAATCGAAAGAACTGTAATGATTAACCCATTTAAGCAACTGTCTCGTCCCCACAGCGACGCCTGTAAATCTCTGTTTATGCAGTCAATTATATATTCTATTGCCTGTTCCTTCCTGAAATGACTCAGACTATATTAAAATGCCTGTTAGATTTCAAGGTGGTGGCTCAAAACCACTCCAGCCGAAAGAGGCAGGACATTTCAAAGAGTTAAAAACCAATCAACCCAGTCAATCTCTGAATTGCTGAATTCAATAATTCAGAGGGAAATTACTCCTGCAGAGGGAATGTGAATAATTCAGGATATTATGACTTAAAAGTTCTTCTGTGCGAGTAGTAAGGATGATTAATTCAACATCTGGACGAATAGAGATTCAGTCGGAGCTTGATTCAGGCGGTAGTGCCGGCGGTAGAGCATCTGCTTTCACATGGCGTCTTTTTGTCATACATACTCAGTCAGCGGCTATGTGCCACTGAATATGTTGAAGTGCTGGTTTAAAGGAAACAGTGGGTAATCTCCGCTACTCCCGCTACTCTTCATTCACTCACCATTCAGGGCATTAAAATGCAATACAAGTCAGTCTGCTTAGCTTAATGCGCTATGACAGAATGATCTGATCCTATGATAATTATAGGGAGCATATGCTGTCCTGTGGTTGCAGAATGATGTGATATGAGCAAAAGCAGGCTAATTGTATTTGCTAGTATGGCTTAAGGTTCTGGAGCTTATGAAGTTATGAACTACAGTGCAGTCAGTTCACCATAGGGAAATCTGGCATTTTTCAGTAATGTCCTAGATCAGTGTTTACCAACTATTTTTGTCTTATGTACTCCTTACTGCCCTATTCATAATCAGAAATGTGTTCCTTTTTACTTATATTATGCTGGATATAATTTAGACTTGTCATTTATATTGTAGAAGTCATCTTTAAACCAACCAACAAACAATCTACACTTTGGGTGAAAAACCGACCCTGCAAGTAGCACATATGTACTGTTATGATTGTCATTCAAGCGAATAAAATTTGCACAGATTACAAATACTACTTTGTTTTCTATTGTTAAAAAAAAAAAAAAAAAAAAACTGGATAAAAAAATCATTAGATTAATCACACTTGTTTTTTTATTATTATTATTATTATTATTGGCAGCTCTAGATATATTAATATATCTATATTTCTAGATATAATATCTGTTGCATCAGTTTAACAATGCAAAATTAAGTTCTTTCCAAGTCTTTCCAAGTCCAAGTCACCATTCACATGCATTGCATTTTTTCCCCATTTAATGAACGGGAACTTAGTGACTTAGGCTGTCAGTCCCTAATATTCTGCCTAACATCCCTTTACATGTACAGTTGAAGTCAGAGGTTTACATACACCTTAGTCAAATACAATTAAACTCATTTTTTTTCACAATTTCTGATATTTAATCATAGAAAACATTCCCTGTCTTAGGTCAGTTAGGATCACTACTTTATTTTAAGAATGTGAAATGTCAGAGTAATAGTAGAGAGAATTATTTATTTCAGCTTTTATTTCTTTCATCACATTACCAGTGGGTCAGAATTTTACATACACTTTGTTATTATTTGGTAGCATTGCCTTTAAATTGTTTAACTTGGGTCAAATATTTTGTGTAGTCTTCCACAAGCTTCTCACAATAAGTTGCTGGAATTTTAGCCCATTCCTCCAGACAGAACTGGTGTAACAGAGTCAGGTTTGTAGGCTTCCTTGCTTTCACATGCTTTTTCAGTTCTGCCCACAAATGTTCTATTGGATTGAGGTCAGGGATTTGTGATGTTCACTCCAGTACCTTGACTTTGTTGTCCTTCAGCCATTTTGCCACAACTTTGGAGGCATGCTTGGGGTTACTGTCCATTTAGAAGACCCATTTGCAACCAAGCTTCAACTTACTGGCTGATGTCTTGAGATGATGCTTCAATATATCCACATCATTTTCCTTCTTCATGATGCCATCAATTTTGTGAAGTGCACCAGTTTCTTCTGCAGCAAAGCACCCTGACAAAATGATGCTGCCACCCCCATGCTTCACAGTTGAGATGGTATTTTTCGGCTTGCAAGCCTCACCCTTTTTCCTCCATTAGAATTTTCCAAGCTACTTAAAGGCACAGTTAACTTATGTAAAGTGTATGTAAACTTCTGACCCACTGGAATCTATCTAAAGCAATATCTATCTAAAGCAATAGGTGAAATCAAGACATTTTCAGGCAAAACGTGAATTGATTCAGCTTCTTTACAGGATATTACTAAGCAAATGTGAAAGGAGTTAATTTACAGTTGGCCAAGTCTTGCCCACTTAGGCAGGAAAAGCCATCTAACTGACATGTCACAGTCACAGTCGGGTTTGTCATTACGTGATTTTTAGGGGTGGGGTTATTATGGATCATACCAAAATAAAAGACCGGCATGTGAAAATAAACTATTTAAATAATGGCACGTGAGTCTCCACAAGCAATTACACAGAAAACACACAGGAAAATAGTGCAAAATGTGTAGTGAGTGTAAGTACAGCACAGAACCTCATTACAGAGTATTTCACAGACAGAACTAAGTAAACAAAGCAGAATATACAGCTCTGCTCATGGATATCTGCTTTACTTTCTGCTAAGTGCCTCAAACCACACGCTGAATATCTTTATTCTTTCATTTATATCTTTAGTTGATGTGACTACCCTCGCAAACTTGGGCAAATTCTGTGATTATTTAGTCCTCAAAAGTGCTCATTGTATCAACATGGAACCTTGTGAACTCGACTCGTGCTTCCACCTGGACCAGCACAAACTATGCTCTCGGAAATCCTGTAGAAGTCAGACAATCAGATTTGTTCTGACTGGACTGAGAAAGTTTTTTCAATTTTGTGTGCTATAAGCATCACACGGTTAGAACACACACTGTGGGCGTGCCATCTGAGGCTGAGACTACAGTTGGCCATACACACATTATACCTCCAGTTGATGGGATTTTTTTTCATGACTTGAAAAATCGATGGCTAGCTCGTCCCAGGGCGAATGTGCGATCAGTCATGTAGAGAGAGTGCAGCAGGGATGTTGCTTTTCCCACGCTTTGTAAGGATGTGTCGCTTGGTTCATTAAAACCAAGGTACTTTTATGCCAGTGGCTACTCTGCCCATCCTGAGATTTACTTTGATGTTTAAGGTCATTGTCCTTCTGCATCACTCAACTTCTACTGAGTTTCAGCTGGCACAGCTTTTTTCCCTCGATGATGCCAAGCAGTCCAGGCCCTGAAGCAGCAAATCAGTCCCAAGTCATGATGTTCTTCACCGTTTTGATTATGTTTTCATGTTGGTATGCAGTGCACTATTTTTATACCATACATAGTGCAACGTGTTCCCTTTACAAAAGGCTTCACTATGATGTTGCGCTGCTAAGCGCTACAGGAACAGCTTTCGCTGTGAGCCGAGCTGAATAATGTGTGGAACACGTCAATGAACATTGACCGGAATTTATAGCCTCGGCTGATGTAATCATTAGATGCACCTGAGGCCAGGCTATAAATGGATACGTCACCAGGTGTCGTCAGAAACTCTTTTTTCAGAGCGATTCTGTTTCTGTGTGTTTCACACACCCTGTCAAAACTTTCTTTCCTCTGTTAGGAGTTAGAATCAGTTAGACAGTGTGCAGTGAACTTTGTTCTTTGTTCTCTTTTCTCTTCTGTTTAGAAAATTTTATATATATATATTTCTAAAAAAGAGAGAATGACTGAAAGCCATAAACGGTGCGTGTTCCCCTCTCTCGCTCTATAGCTGAAGACGACACACATCAGTTTTTGCTGTTTGTTTGGGAGCACACTGCTCTCGCGTTGCAGCAGGGTGGGTGCGAGCACTGCGATTTGCTTTAACAGGCAGAGTGCGTCGTGCTCGCCTCGCTTGCTTCCGGGAGTCAGCACTCTCGAAAAGAAGATCGTTCGTGGGGCTCTTGCATGGTTTTGGCTGAGGAGCAAGAGACGGGTTGATCCCTTTCTCTCACTCTCTCCCCAAACCCAGCTGTTTCTTCACATGATCTCGACGCTTCTCGGATCATGAGGTGGATCGCTATTCTCTTCCCGCCTCCGAGCTTTCCGTCCGCGATAAAAAACCTACGGAGGAATTGCTCGATGTCGTTACGCATGCAGTTTCCCGATTGGTCTGGCCACGCGAAAAAGAGACCACCAAACGCTCCAAATTAGGGGATAGATTTTATCTTCCAGTCTAAGAAAGGGAACGCCTCATGGGTTCCTTCCCTTCTTTGATAAACCTCCATTAAGAGCTTTTTCGCTCATGGAGAACCCCTAATATATATATATATATATATATATATATATATATATATATATATATATTTTCTTCCCATGTTCTTCCCGTGTTCACATACCCTCGACGTCATTATATTCGACTGTCGTGGGTGCTGAGGCATGGCGGTATTCAGTGATGCCGCCGGTCGAAGAGACGCTTGCGGGCTATCTCTTGCCGGGCCTTGTAGGCCTTGTAGGACAACCTCCACTTTAGTGGGAAGGGCTTATCTAGCAGCAGGTCAGGCTGGTGCTGCTCTGCACACTATGCTGCTCTGCACACTATGCTGTTCCTCCCAGTTGGGTGTTTTCGCTGTTCCTGCATTTTATTCAGGACTCGAAACACTCGACAACCCCTCAACAGGAAGTGTTAAAATATAATACCCATCTCAGAGATCCTGGCAGCGTGGGAACTTCTGCCGGATATTTTATTTTCTGTGGGTCTTATAAGGGCGTCAGGATTTAATTCACTCGCCGCTTTTCAGTGTTTCAACGGTGTGTTCTCACTACCGTGAACCGGATTTCTTTTTATGTAAAAAAAAAAAAATATATAAATCAATCTCCTGGTTAAAGGGGCCATGGTATGTGTTCCCCTTCCAGAGAGAGAGTTAGGTTATTACACTAAATACTTCCCGTTTCCCATGGAGGGTGAGGGGTGGCGTCTGGCTTAGATCTTAAAGCTTGAACTACCCGTGGGTGTTCAAGTCCAAGATGATGCCTGTCAAGACGGTCATGTCTCAAGCCCTACAACTCGTTTGGCTGGTCACCATCGATCTTATGACGCACTTCTATACTTCATTTAGAAGTTCTGCCACAACATGGAAAGTTCCTGAGGTTCACTTCCGGGGGAGAAGTCTTCCAGGGTCAGGTTCTTTCACTCAGCCTAGCCCTTTTTACCCGCACATTCACAATGCATGATGTAGCGCTGGCTCCTTGCGACTCTGGGGCATCTGCATTCTGAATTATGTAGACGACTGGCTGATCCTAGCGCAGTTCCAGGAACTGGCAGTTCAGCACAGGGACATCGTCTTAGCTCATCTGTTTCTCTGGGGTTGAGGCTCAACGCCAAGAAAAGCGTCCTCTCTCCCACTCAGAACACTGTCTATCGGGGCATCGTATGGAGTTCAATCTCAATGCGGGCACAACTGTCTCCCGCTAGGATTGAGTCCATTTAGATCACCCTGAGCAAAGTCAGGCTAGGTCAAGGTTCTGTTATCAGTATCAATGATTTCCAGGTCTCACGGCGAATGCGTCCACAGTGATCCCTCTGGACCTTCTGCTCATGAGACCGTTTTTGTTGTGGCCAAAAGCCAGGGGATTTCTTCCAAGGGCCAAAACCCCTAGGCTAAATAGGGTTACGCGCCTCAGGCTTCGTTCCCTTTCTATGTGGTTCAGACCCCGGTTTTCTGCCTTGGGTCGCACTCTAGGTGCGTCTTGTTGTCGCAGGCTGCTAACGACAGACGCCTCCCTGATGGGCAGGGTAGCGGCCTTAAGTGGTCGTCCAGCTTAAGGGGATAGGAGGGTCGTCAGCTCGGTTGTCACAGTCTCTGTCTCGGGTTGATGGCTGTATTTCTGGCCCTGAAATACTTCCTCCTGAGGCTGCCATGTCTTGGTGCGGGTGGACAATGCAGCGGTAGCCTCTTACATAAATCATCAAGGAGACCCACGTTCTTGTCAGCTGTATTTCTGACGCGTTGGGTTCTCCTTAGGGCCTAGGGCAAGCTCCTGTCACTCAGGTCAGTTATATCCCTGGATGCCCGTATATGGGAGCAGATTTATGGTCCATACCAACGGGGGAGTTAAGAACTCCACCCTAAGGTAGTAGTTGCTCAGAGTTCGCCAGCAAGGGTTTTTGCCTCTTACTGATAGCACCGCACTGGCCGAACAGGGCTTGGTTCTCGGAGCTAATCTCTTCCCTCGACGGCTCGCCTTTGGCGATGTCGAGCAGGAAGGATCTTCTGTCTCAGGCACAGGGCAATATTTCATCCCTGCCCCAAATTGTGGAATCTTTCATGTTTGGCCCCTAAGGGTACCAACTGAGGGACACAGGGCTCTCTCCTGAGGTTATCGAGACCTTTTAAATGCCGGGCTTTTTCCACTTGGAACAAGTTTGGGTGAGATCTTAGGGCAGAAGAGGACCTCTTCGCCTCTATGAATAGCGCAATGTCTCCTCTACTTCTTCCTGAAATCACCCAGCCCCTTGGGTCTGGACGTTAAAACACATACATGACCCAGAATGCGTCTGTATGCGTTTCTTTCCTCGGTTTCTCTGCTCCCGGGAGTCTTGGCAATGTTCACCAGCAAGGGTCTTGCCTCCTATTAATGGCGCTGCGCTGGCTAAACAGGATATGGTTCTCGGAGTTAATATCTCTCCTCGACGGCTCGCCTTGGGCGATTCCGAACAGGTAGGACCTTCTTTCTCAGGCTCGGGGGGCATATTCATCCCCGGCCCAAATTGTGAAACCTTTCATGCTTGGCCCCTGTAGGGTACCAACTGAGGTTCACAGGGCTTTCTCCTGAAGTTATCGAGACCATTGCAAGTGCTAGGGCTCCCTCCCTTGGAACTGATCTGGGTAGATTTTACAGGGCAGAAGAGAACCTCTTCGCCTCTGTTGATAGCGCAATGTCTCCTCTACTTCTCCTCGAGTCACCCAGTTCCCCCCCCCTTGGGGGTGCTGATCGTGGTGGCGCATACATGGCACAAATGCGCCTGCATGCGTTTCCTTCTAATAAGTTCAAATTACAGAACCAGCTAACTGCCAGTTTGCTTCAGTTCTGGATTTTCTGTGGAAACAACTGTCAGCGGGCACTTGCCTCACCACTGCCAGGTTCTATGTGGCTTCCACTTCGGTTTGCCACGCCTTGGTGGGCGGGGTGCCCTCTAAGAGGCATCCTTGCTAGGACCTCTTCATAGGGTAAGACCCCCCTTTTTAAAACCTCTAGAGTCAGCGTTTGGTAGACTTCTGACTCTCAAGATGGTTTTTCATATGGCAATTACGTATCTAAGGAGACTTGGGTACCTACAGGCTCTGTCTCTTTTGCCGGCCTGTTTTGAGTTGCCCCAGGTAGGACCAAGAGCATTCTTTGCACCCTCACCCTGACTACCTGCCCAAGGTGCCTTTCTCGACCTTTGGCCAGTCATTCTCTAAGCCTTCTGCTCCCTGCCGTTTCTAATGCCGGAGCAGCTAAAGACTACTCAGACTTTGTCCAGTCTGTGCCCTTCAGAATTATGTCCACCGCATTTGCTAGTGGTGTAAAGTCAGGGCAGCAGTTCTTCACTTTGAAGCCGTGACCGGTTTGTCACTTTGGGTGAGGGACCTTACTGCCCGGGCCTACGAGGCGCGCATTCAAGCTTCACCAGTAGGTTTTAGGGTGCACTCTTCCAGAGGGCTCTCCTCCTCTAAAGCCTTGGCTAGAGGTCTCCCTCTGCAGCAAGTTTGTGGTGCTGCAGGTTGGTCCTCTCCACGCACATTCATTAAACTTTTATAGTTTGGATGTTCTTGCCACTCTTGGCTCTTACGCCCTTGAGTTGACACCGAACAAGTTTGTGGTGCGGCAGGTTGGCACTCTCCACACACACTAATCACATTTTATGGTTTAGATGCTTTGCTACTCCGGACTCTTATGTCCTAGAGTCGACATCTCAGCCCATGCCTAAACAAGTTTGTGATGCGGCAGGCTGGTCCTCTCCGCTCACATTCATCAGTTTTTATGACAAGTTTGTGTTGCGATAGGGTTCTCTTCGCACACATTCATCGAACTTTATGGGTTAGATGCTTTGCTACTCTGGGCTCTTATGCCCTTGAGTCGACATCTCGGCTCATGCCTGAACAAGTTTGTGATGCGGCAGGCTGGTCCTTTCCGCTCACATTCATCAGTTTTTATGACAAGTTTGTGTTGCGATAGGGTTCTCTTCGCACACATTCATCGAACTTTTTGGGTTAGATGCTTTGCTACTCTGGGCTCTTATGCCCTTGAGTCGACATCTCAGCTCATGCCTGAACAAGTTTGTGATGCGGCAGGCTGGTCCTCTCCGCTCACATTCATCAGTTTTTATGACAATTCGTGTTGCGATAGGGTTCTCTTCGCACACATTCATCGAACTTTACAGGTTAGATGCTTTGCTACTCTGGGCTCTTATGCCCTTGAGTCGACATCTCAGCTCATGCCTGAACAAGTTTGTGATGCGGCAGGCTGGTCCTCTCCGCTCACATTCATCAGTTTTTATGACAAGTTTGTGTTGCGATAGGGTTGTCTTCGCACACATTCATCGAACTTTATGGGTTAGATGCTTTGCTACTCTGGGCTCTTATGCCCTTGAGTCGACATATCAGCTCATGCCTGAACAAGTTTGTGATGCGGCAGGCTGGTCCTCTCCGCTCACATTCATTAGTTTTTATGGCAAGTTTGTGTTGCGATAGGGTTCTCTTCGCACACATTCATCGAACTTTGTGGGTTAGATGCTTTGCTACTCTGGGCTCTTATGCCCTTGAGTCGACATCTCAAGCTCATGTCTGAGACCTCTCGCGTTTTTGTGAGTACACTGCACAACCGTAGGGGTCCGGACAGCCCCAGGTGCGGCGGCGTGGGTATTGTGTTCCCCGTAGCGCTTAGCAGCGCAACATCGTAGTGAAGCCTTTTGTAAAGGGAATGTCTCGGGTTACATGTGTAACCCTTGTTCCCTGAAAAAGGCGGAACGAGATGTTGCGCTGCTTTGCCGCACTGGGACGTCCCAGGACTGCTCTTCAAAAAGAAGTATCTGACGACACCTGGTGACGTATCCATTTATAGCATGGCCTCAGGTTCATCTAATGATTACATCAGCCGAGGCTATAAATTCCGGTCAATGTTCATTGACGTGTTCCACACATTATTCAGCTCGGCTCACAGTGAAAGCTGTTCCCCGTAGCGCTTAGCAGCGCAACATCTCGTTCCGCCTTTTTCAGGGAACAAGGGTTACACATGTAACCCGAGACGTTCTTCCAAAACAGTTCAACCTTAGTTTCATCAGCCCACAAATTTTTTTCCAGTAGCATTGTGGAGTGTTGATGTGCTCTTTGGCAAAATTCAGGGACATAGCAATTTTTTTCTTGGAAAGTAGTGACTTCCTTTGTGGTATCCTGCCATGGACACCTTGCTTGTTTATTGTTTTCCATATAGTATGAACAGAGATGTGTTCAAGTTCCAGTGATTCCTTCAAGACATTATCTGTCACTCTAGGGTTAATTTTTTCCCCATTGAGCATTCTGTGGTGTGCCCTTTGAGTCATCTTGACTGGGCGGCCACTTCTAGGGAGAGTAGCTACTGTACATAATCTTCTCCATTTATAGACAATTTGTCTAATTGTGGACCGATCAGTAACTAAGCTCTTTGAGATAGCTTTATAACCCTTTCCAGCTTTATGCAAATCAACAATCCTTGATCATAGGTCTTCTGAGATCTCTCTTTTATGAGGCATGGTCCACGTCAACAGATGTTTCTTGAAAATAGCAAACTAAAAATGTTTGAGTGCTTTTTATATGTCAAAGTAGCTTCATCCCATACCTCCAATCTATTTTTATTAATTGGATGCCAGGTTTGCCAACTCCTGGCTCTAATTAGCTTTTGTTGACATCATTAGCTGAGGGGTTCACATACTTTTTACAACATACACTGTGAATGTTGGAATGATGTATTCAATAGATTCATTAATTTGTGTATTATTGCAACTTAGATGAAGATTAAACCAGATTTGAAGACAAATGTAAACATGAATATACGTAATTCTAAATGGTTGACATACTTTTTCTCTTAACTGTGAAAGAGCCTCACACTCAAACAACAAGAATATTTAAAGGGATACTTCACCCAAAAAGGAAAATTCTGAAAATTCAACATTGTAATTTCTCACCCTAATGTCATTCTAAACCATTTTAATGTATATATTTTTTGGAACCTGTAAAGGAGAAATTTTGAACAATGTTGATGCTGCTCTTTTTCCATACAATGAAAGTGAATGGTCCCTGAGGCTGTCAGTCCCCAAAATTCTTCCTAAGATCTTTCAAAGAAAGTAATACGGGTTTGAATCAGGGTTAGTACCATAAATTATGACCGCATTTTTTATTTTTGGGTGAGCTATCTCTTTAATACAAATAACACATTTCACATACAGACAGCAACAATGTATAACAAGATAGCAACAATATAGAAGTGTAAGGATAATGATATCTGCTTTGATCTCTCCAGATAGCAATTTCACATTACATTGTGTTGTACCTTCCTTCCAAACTAAGCATAGTTTTTGAAAAGCCAATTTACAAGAACAGTCCATAGGCTAGATACTGTACAGTACCCTAATAGACTTTCAGCTTCATCTGAGAGGAGAATAAACAGCTTTTCCGGACATTACAGAAGTATTCTGCTCATAAGGAATCTCTGTAATGTGCTACAACAGCCTGAAGCCCATCAGTGCTTTTAAAGAGGTGAGTGGGTGTATTGTGTGTTGACTGGACACTGTTAGGGTGCAGACACAAAAGAAGCAAACGTGTGGAGCTCTAGGTGTCTGTTCTAAAGTTAAATGGCGGCCTGCCTTTTTTCTGTCTGTGGCATTCTTCACAGCACCAGGAGATGCTCCAGATAAGGAAACTAATGAGTTTGTCTTGCCCCGTGTTTCATCAGTATGTTGCCTATTGTTCCTTTTAGATCAGTCATCTTGCTATTGTTTCCCCTGGAGACTTTATCTTTATTCCAAAGTCTCAGACCAGGTTTTCTCTCTCCATTAACTGAGGCCAGGCCTTTCAGTGTGAATCTGAAGCCTGTACTGGAATCAGCAGAGATGGGATTGAAGCGCTGATAAGTTGATTGTCGCTCTGATAAATTGATGTTACAATACCGACTATTAAATATCTGACCGTGCCTGGATTTCATCAGATAGATTGGATTGTGGTTGGATCACAGGTATTGCTTATCCCATATTGTGACTGAACTATATACAGCATATCTCATTGGTCAGATGCTGTATACTGTACTGTAATTTTATGTTTATACTTAGGTAGTGTTGGGAATTTCGCTGTCCTTTTCTGCATATCACGGCGCTGTTTTGTGATAATTTCTGCAGAACGTGGTGGCTTATTTTAGCTTATCGCGGCCCATTCGTCCCGTTTCACAGCCGACCCACCAGCACGCATGGTTCTTCCGATGACCAGTCCACCCCTGATCGGCCCCAAAGTGCGTCGGTCTATGACAATGCCCAGTATTCTAGATTACCATTCCAACCCTGCGCATGAGGCGCTATAGTGAACGTAGTGGGAACTGTCTGCTTTTATGGTGAGTTTTCTATTTCAGGCCAACTTCTGTCATTGCAGAGCAACAGTTTGAAGAGAAAATTGCTGAGAAAGTAAAAGTCCAAATATGTGTAGCTAACTGAATAATCAGAGCCCTTCTACCAACTAAATGCTTAATGCGGCGGTCCTATAGACATTCTTTGGGCGGTACGCTGGTATGGTTTCTTTTTATTTTATTTTTTTAGGAAAACGCTAATTTCTTAATTAATTGACTGCCTGTGTGGCAATCTTCAACATGTTTTACACTAAACAATCCTTCTGAAATGAACTACACTCACTACAAGCACTTTATTAGGAACACCTGTAGATCTACTTATTCATGCGATTATCTAATCAGCCAATTGTGTGGCAGTAGTGCAATGCATAAAATCATTCAGATATGGGTCAGGAGCTTCAGTTAATGTTCACATCTACCATCAGAATGGGGAAAAAATTTTGATCTCAGTGATTTCAACTGTGGCATGATTGTTGATGCAGATGGGCTGGTTTGTGAATTATTGTAATTGCTGATCTCCTGTAATTTGCATGCACAACAGTCTCTAGAGAATGGTGCCAAAACGGTTGATGAGAGAGGTCAATAGAGAATGGTCATACTGGTTCGAGCTGAAAGAATGTCTGCAGTAACTCAGATTACCCCTCTGTACAATTGTAGCGAGCAGATTAGCATCTCAGAATGCACAACAAGTCAAACTTTGAGGCGGATGGGCTTCAACAGCAGAAGACCACGTCAGGCATTTCATTAGCAACTCAGCGTTCCTAATAAAGTGATCAGTGAGTGTATGTGTGGTGTTTACTACAATACAATTGCTGTTTTATTTAGAGGTGTGAATCTTCACCGGCCTCATGATTAGATTCAAAGGGTAATTGTTCAATTATAAAAAGATTCTCAATGCATCACGATGCATCTTGTCCTTCAATCTTTCTTTTTTCAGTTTTTTCAAAATAAAATTTTTACTCTCTCTTTTTTCCCTTTCAGCTTTTTATTTAACTGCTGTTTTAAAAATCACAACGAGTCACAGTACATAAACTGGCCTTTTACATTCAGTATGAGCTGTGAACAAAACATGGAACATCCACTTGATTAAATAAATGGTTCTATAGTTTAAAAGATTATCTCAGTTTTTTCCGTTTTCATTCATTTGATCCGCAAAGAGTGACTTAATTTTATAGCACGTGTTGACTGTTACATTCTCTCCTGTTGTACTGTAAAAATGACAGTAGTTGTATGGAAGATGTCTACTGAATAAGAACACATCCAGTTGAATGGCACAGACTTTTGAATGTAACTCTATCGCCCCCTTGAGTACTGAGATTTGTTGCCGCCACAGTAACGCAAGAACGCACAGAAAGCATGTTCAACTGAACCACACCAAGTATGTTTCTGGCCTTATGTCCTCCTGTTTTTGTGTCTATATAAAAAAATATATAATAAATGAAATAATAATAAAACAAAATAAAATAAAAAAAGCTTGACTGTAGTTGAACAACCTTTAATTATGAGTTTATGTTTATGAATATTCTCAATGCAAAGTCACAGTATGTTTCTGTTTGGAATATCTACAGATTAGATTTGTCTGTGTCATTTTTATTTTTTTAAATTCCCCTTTCACTCATAACAAAATAGACAGCTCACAATGCTTTACTTGTGAGCGTAAGCATAATTGTCTCTATAAGGTGTGCATGAGAGCCTCAGAACCATACTTAACTGTTGTTCCAGGCAAAAAATATCTTACATAGCTGTGCATAGATGTCTCTCATATCACTCCATGGTTTCTTTCTTCTCACATTATACAACAAATTCAACTCAAATCAATATTTAATATCTATGTATTTATTTATTACAAGTAGTGGTGTAATAAGCAGGATAATGTACACTTAGCCGGTCATTAATGCAGAATAAATCCGCTCCATGTCATGGTCTTAATCACCCTGATGGGATTTATTTTTCGATAATGACTGTCTGACTGTACATTATCTCTTACTTACTGTCTAGCTATTATAAATGTATGTTATAAACAGAAAATAGATTGCTGAAATATTTGGTTTGGTACTGGAATGTACAGTTAGCTGTTTGAAAGACCAGACTGTCAGAACTCAGCACTGGTCTCAGCATGTGCTTTAGCTCACTGACCTTGAGTTAATCTCCTGTACTTTCTGCATGTCACAACAGTATTATGAATTACTTATAACACTGAAAATTTTGACTTGCCTCTTGTCCTGACTTAGTGAAGAGTGTTGAAATGTTTACACTGGGTAGAATCTAATTTCTTCACCTTTTCAAAGACATTTGTTTTAGAGATTTTGTGCTGTCACACACTAATTGTTCTCTCTCGCTCTCTCTCTCTCTCTCTCTCTCTCTCTCTCTCTCTCTCTCTCTCTACGCACGCTGCACCTGATTTTATCTTCCCCACTGTGGCTGGTTAAAGGTAAGTCTAAATTTCACCTTGCAAGCTTTACAATCTTTTACTTGTGCAAATAAGTATCATTTTCATCACTGGGCTGATCACAAGGGAAGGCGAACAAAATGCTGTGGCACACGTTAGTGAAGTATAATGATATGTTACATGCTATACATATCCTACCATAAATAAGAGGCAAAGAACAGATGATTATTTTCCCGTCGCAGACCAAAAAGAAGCTTATTTCTTAATGCGATGGAGTACAGTAATTGGTCCCCGATGACTGCATTATTAGGTATTCAGCTGCATTCATCAGCATGGCTCACACAACATCAGGAATTCTTAAATATCCACCAGTCTGCTGCTTTTGCCAAATAGGCCTCTATTGGTTACAAACAGCTGCTAAATCATTGCCACAAAAAAAATTAAATAAAGCTGCTTCATATAAAACTGTGGCTGATTTATTTATTTATTTTTTGCATGCTTGTCAGGTTTTTCAAGCTCTCTTTAAAAAAAAGTGATATTATACCAACACAAAGGCGGGACTCAATTAATTGTGATGCAAGTGAAGGGAAAAGACGAAAGGAGACTGTGAAAAGGCAAAAATGGTTCATGCTTTGTTCCTTATCTCCCAAATGTTTGCCATAGCAGCCCTGTCTCTAATCTCCTCTTTGTTTCTTCATTTTTTACTCTCTTTTCATTCTGGCTTTATCTACAGTTTAGGAAAAACTGTATAAAAGAAATCACATTTAACTGTGAAATACAAACAAAAAGCAAACACTACATTATGCCCACAGGGATTTTCCAGTCTTGCACTATTTTCTGCTTATTTCAAGCGCCAGCTCTCGATGAAGTAGGTGTCTGTTTTTGAAGTCAGGTAAAGCTCCCCTCCCCAATCCCTTTGTTTCTCCAGCATGACTTGCATTGATGAGGACTGCATTCGCCCACATTCTTTGAGGCACAAAGCCACTGTAGTAATTAGACAATGTCAGCCTTTACTGTACTGGCTAAGAAACCCAAGATGCTCTCCAAGCTTTTCACAAAAGATTGGCATCAAACTTGGCATTTATCTTTGGGATCCCTGCATTAAGTGTCTGTTGATGACATCAGAAAGATTGAGTCCAGCTTTATTTTAGGTGTCCTATAATGCCATTAAACCTATGATACAGCAATTGTGGTAAAGTACTACAAGCAACTCAACTTTTTTAACTTCCGTGTAGGGGAGGCTGGGGTAGGTTGTCACACAGGGAGGTTGTTACAAGGGCTATATCTCAGCAACTATAAGTTTAAGTCAGTTTAACTATAAGTCAGAAGTCCAAAAACATGTTTGTGTGTCACTGCCCTTTTGCTTGAAAAGTTTACCGTAATAAAGTCTGTATCGTGGGAGTCAAGGAGGAAGTGGAGGGACAGGATATGGTGGAATTCCTGGATGGGCTTTATCTGCGTCTGCTCAACATAGCAGGCCATAAACTGGAAATCGAGCGAGCTCACAGGTTTCCGGCTCGGCAATCGGTGGAAGGAGACAGGCCCCTATCAAACCAAATTTCTGAGATCATCCGATAAAGATATTGTGTTAGGTGAAGAGTTAAGGAAGGCTTTCTCGAAGAACCACAGCATTTTCTTGTTCCCAGACTTTGCGAACTTGACAAGAGAGAAACGTGATCGATTAAAGGAATGCAGGAAACTTTTTCATCAACAGAAGGTCGCTTTTGCACTGATATTCCCGGCCAAATTGAGAATAGATGCTAAGGATAGCCATAAAACATTCACATACCCACAGAAAGTGATGTCCTTCATAAAGTCAATGGAGTGAGTGAGTCATCTTGTGGTACTCATGTTGCAGCCGAGTGGACCAGGCCACTGAACATTCGTTTGACTGTTTGAAGAATCTGCGCATTCTTTTTGTGTTGGTTCTGCCTAGCGGCTGGAGATTATTTTGTAGAATAACACAAATTCAGGACAGTTTTGTGGATGAAGTTACACGCTCTTTGTGTTTATTCTGCCTATTGGCTGGAGCTTGTTCTATAGATTATAATTGATTTTGCAATTCTGTCTCACAAAATGTGTATAGAAACGATCTGACAACAAGGTTGTCGCAGAGGCTCTCGTAGGCGTGCATGGACTGTTTTAGTGTGGAGGGATGGACGCCAGTTGCCGCTGTCGTGTGCTGGGTTAATGCACACGTTTATATTTTGTTTTTGTTTTAGGGGATGTTCGGGGTTTGATTGTTGCACTAATGTTCAAATGTAGTCTTTATAATCTTTTCTTTGACACACAATACATGTTTTCTTATACGTCAAAATGTCAAATGTCAATATGATTGGATTGTCTCTCTCCACAGCCAATATGAAAGGGTTGGGGCACCCCATAAAAAGAAGGAAGGTTATTTCTCTTCTTAAGCATAAGAAATATGATATAGTGCTTATTCAAGAAATGCACCTTTCTCCGCAGGAAGCTTAAAAAATTGGAAAGATATGGGGTGGGCATTTTTTTTAGTCGAGCCAGTAGTGCTGGCTCGAGTTAGAGCAGGGGAGTCATTACACTGATAAGTAAACATCTACAATTCAAATGTCTCAAACAGAGTAAATATAAATAAGCATTATGTTTTTTAGCTGAAATTCAGGGACAAAGACTTACCTTTGATGATCAGGATTTTATAGATCTTGAAGGGATGTTGCAAGCTGCTGGCATCTCTCATGATATTGGGAGGAGACTTTAATCTTTTGATTGACTCAGTCCTTGATCATAGTGCAGCAAGCCCCCTAGAGCAACATTGAGTATCACAGGATATGTAAAAATCTTGGTCTTAAAGATATTTGGAGACTTATGAACCCATCTGGTATGGACTATACATTTTAACCAACAGTCCATAAGATTTAATTTAGAATACATTTCTTTATTTTTTTATATCTAAGTCCCTCATTTCATCTGTTGTTGATTGCCCAATTGTACAAATTTTAGTCTCAGATCACACCCTTGTGTGTTTAGTGTTGCCACATATGAAGAAAAGGAAATCATATAGTTGCCACTTTAATGTATCCCTCTTGCAAAATCCTGAATTCCCAAAAATGTTAAATGCTGAAATCAATGTCTATATGGAGACCAACTGGTCCTCAAAATCCTCTGTGGGTGTGGCTTGGGAGGAACTTAAGGCAGTTCTTAGGGGCCGGATTATATAGTATGCCGCTTTCACCAAAAAAACGCAAGAACTCGTGGAATTGGAAGGGAATATTAAAAGCTGAAGTGCCAAATGTCGTCTAATAGCCTCAGAGAATTTAGGTGGAGTTTTGGCTATTCAGGGCAAGACAGTCATACTTGTGTCTAGATATAAAACAGAGAGTATTTTTCTACCATTCCCTCGGTTAACGGTGAAATATTTACCTCGGCATTGGATATTAATAATGCTTTTAAAAGAATTCTATCTTGATCTTTATAGTTCCACATCTTCGTCTACTGAAGAGGATATTTTAAACTTTGTGGAACCAGTAGAACTTCCTAAATGGTCGGCTGAGCAAAACAATTCTCTTGATTCTCTTGATAACCTTGGAGGAGTTTTGTGAGGTAATTAAGGCCTTGCTACAGGCAAGGCTCTGGGGCCAGATGGCTTTGCCACTTAATTTTTTAGATCTTATGCTACAGAACTGGCTCCAATTTTGCTAAAAGTTTATATGGAATCATTAAAGAATGGAAAGCTTCCACCAACCATGACACAAGCCCGGATCAGTCTGATCCTTAAAAAGGACAAAGATCCAAGCTAGTGTAACAAGCGTGTTACCGTCCAATTTCTCTGATCAAGCTAGATGTTAAAATATTGTCCGATTAAGTAAAGTTATGACATCTCTTATGCATATATAGTGGGTATGGAAAGTATTCAGACCCCCTTAAATTTTTCACTTTTTGTTATATTGCAGCCATTTGCTAAAATCATTTAAGTTCATTTTCCTCATTATTGTACACACAGCACCCCATATTGACAGAAAAACACAGAATTGTTGACATTTTTGCACATTTATTAAAAAAGAAAAACTGAAATATCACATGGTCCTAAGTATTCAGACCCTTTGTTCAGTATTTAGTAGAAGCACCCTTTTGATCTAATACAGCCATGAGTCTTTTTGGGAAAGATGCAACAAGTTTTTCACATCTGGATTTGAACAAATATTCAGATAAATGCATTTCATTCTTGTGGCAGAAGAGTTAATCATTGATAAGACCATTCAAAAGCGGCTTTAGAAAACAATGTATTGTTTACTACCATATTATTGATCATAAGACAATCATTGGCATACAGTTCACAGCAATCCATTTCACAAGTGAATTTGTAAATCAGTTGAAGATTTATTATGAGGGCTTGTTTAAGGGCCATTAACAATGTACACCTACGTCAGACAATTTTTTTTTTTTTTAGAAACAAGCCAGGGGTATACATAGTACACAATACTACAGATATATATTACAATAATGCCAAGACATTATATTCATTACATAGTGCAGTGGTTTTCAATGCTTTGTAGTTGTTGGAGGTACAAAGAGTATTTAAATAATATTTTAAGTCTTTACAAAAAAGTGCAAATAGTGGCTTTATTGACATAAATTTACACTTATGTATATAAAAAACTTGGCAAGAAAAATAAACAGATTAATCACAAAATATCTGTTAAGTTTTCAAAACTGTGAAAACCAAATAAAACGTCTTTATAAAGCAAAGAAAAACTAGTTAAAACAGAGGTACGTACAAACAAACAACATTTTCTCCAAAATACTACAGGGGTAAAGGGATTAATGGGGGTTAAATGTTGATTATGTGAATATATGTTATTCTTTTCTTTGTCTATTGTGTGAATCAATAAAAAGTGTTAATCAGAAATAGCTCATATTTTAGTCAAAACTTTAAGGTATGTGCATGCATCAAAAATTAACTCTAAGAAATATTCTCTGGAGTAAAAAACAGTGAACCAGCTCTGGTCTTACATTGCAGTCTTACGTAACACACGTTTGTGTTGTGTGTCTGCTAATGTTTTGTTCACTGTAATAAACTGTGTGTTGCTCACACAGCTGAAATTTCATTTACTGCCCTCTGGAGTAAACAGGTGGTACTGCAAGCTTGCATTTCTCAGGAATTTCTCAGGAAAGCATTGCGATTAAATGCATTTTTTTTTTTAACAAATTATTTTTTGTCAAATGAATCGCACGTTATTAACGCGTTAAATCGACAGCCCTAATTGTTTTATTATTATTCATTCAGTCTCAGATATTTGGCTCATTGGTTGATTCCACCTCAGAGAGACCCTCCCTAGTTTTGTATTGAACAGGAAGTTCTTGCCCCTATTTCGCCATTGCAAAGCCTTTCTATCAAATTAACCGAAGAAGTTACATCCTGTTGACCTGATCTCACATTTGCACTCGGTATGGACAAAAGGATTCAGATATTTATTTAAATGTAGCCACGAGCATATGGCTGAACCCAAAATTATGTATTAAAGGGGTCATGACATGAGAAACCAAATTTGCCTTGATCTTTTGGTATATAAGAGGTCTTTGTATCATTAAAACGTCCTGCAAGTTTAATATTTTAAGACGTCCTCCCCATTCTAAACGAATCATTTATTTAATCAAGCTCAAAATACAGCTCGTTCTGGATTCATGGTTAGAAGTGACGTGTCGGTTAGAAGTGACGTAACAGCGTTTGCATATGACCGCCTCCAGCACAAGATAACTACGCTTTAAGCGCAAGACAACTACGCTCATTTCAGTATCGCCGTCGCCTCACAAGTGTTCAGTCGATGGACAGCGTAGCTCTGACAGAGACTACTTGTGCACAGGAAAATTACGATGCCACACAGATGTGCTGTTCCTGGCTGTGGTCAAACAAAACCTCTGAATAAGCTGCCGAAAGATCCAGACCTCAGGGAAAAATGGATGCAGTTTATTTTTTGCGGATCGACCCAGTCACGGCAGTGTTAACTTAAGCGTTTGTTCTGTACATTTTAAGGATGACTGTTTGAGAACAAATCTCAATATGATGCTGGCTTTGCCAGAAAACTGTTGCTCAAAGATAAGTCCGTGCCGACTATTCTGGGAACAACGACGACGCAAACTGTAAGTAATCTATTTTAAACTTTAAACTACTTTTTAAAGCGCAATTTCATTCATTATGAATAATCACAGTGTTTTTACTTAGTTTACTTGCATATTGTTCTGGCTGGGGCGTCAATAATTGATACATAGGCACTGACGTTAGCCAATCATAACAGTGGGCGTTAACACTGAAGTCTTAAATGGAAAACGCCCCCAAAACAGACTGTTTGAATCAGAGGATGAGAAACAGGGTGGGAAAAGGTCATAAATCACTAGATTTTAAAAGTTTTTCTTAAAAAAAAATATATTAATACTATAATTGCACCTAAGGGAACATAATAATACAATAAAAAAAACCATGTCATGACCCCTTTAATAAGTCCCCTTTCTGTTGGACAGAGTGGATTGATAGAAGTTAGTATGCTCCGTGACCTTTATGAGAGTGTAGTGTTGAGATCCTTTGAAAATATGGTTCAGCATTTTGGGATTCCCAGATCTCAGTTCTTTAGGTATTTAAAGCTGTGCCACCTGCTCTGAACTATTTTTGGGAGTAGCATACACTCCCCTAAAGCACCAGACACTCTGGAAGGGGTGATAACTGCTTTTGGAAAAGGTCATGAGGCATCAGTGTATTACTTACTCCCTGCTAATTCAGAGTTTGGGGGATGGAGCTTCGGCTTCTCTCAAGAGATTATGGGAGAAAGATCTCAACTTGTTATTGGAGGAGGGAGTGCGGGTTAGGATTCTAAAAAATGTAAAGTCTACATCTGTAGGTGCAAGGGTGCGATTTATACAATTTAAGATTTTACATAAATTCTAATGGACCCCCTCTAGATTGTATAGACTTGGTCTGAAAGACACACCCACCTGCTGGTGATGCCATTCAGCAAATTAACATTTCTGAAAATTGTTTGGTGGTGTGTTAAGATCTAAGAATTTTGGTTGAGGGTTCAGGGTTTTATGTGTGACATATTGGGCACTCAAATTTAATTTTGCCCCAGACTCTGTATTTTAGGCAATGGGGGGGATAATATAATATAATTAATAATGGGGATAAATACAAAATAAATTGGGTCCAAGCCAGTGTTATGATTGGCAGACAGATTGTTCTTAGGGGATGGAAGTCAGTTGGAGCACCCTCATTTCAAGAGTGACGGGGAGGGTGGCTACATTTGAGGAAATGTCACAAGGAAATTGACTCTAAGAAATATTCTCTGGAGTAAAAAACAGTGAACCAGGGCTAAGCAATTTAGATTTATTCAATAAAAAATGGGGCAGCTATTTGGCCTTCTTGTAGGGCTCTCGAACAGGAGCAGTGGAGAGAGAAGTGTAGTTTAAATGTGTGTGATTATCATGTTTTTTTTTTCTTCTTTTTTTGTGTGTGTATACTCAAGTGTGACCACAGGGATATTTGTTGATGGTCAGGGTGGGGTTGGGGATTGGGAGGGGTGAAGGGATTAATGGGGGTTAAATGTCGATTATGTGAATATATGTGTTATTCTTTTCTTTGTCTATTGTGTGAATCAATAAAAAGTGTTAATCAGAAATAGCTCATATTTTAGTCAAAACTTTAAGGTATGTGCAATAACTCTAAGAAATATTCTCTGGAGTAAAAAACAGCGAACCAGCTCTGGTCTTACATTGCAGTACAATGTAAGAGTGTATCTACACCAAAATGATCTGTTATTCATAATGTGCACAGTCATATTTAAGACAGGAGATCAGCCCTGTTACCACATGCTGATGATACTTGACTTGAATAAGGACTGTAGATATGGATTGCAGCAGGCCTTACTAGGTGGTTACTGCAGAGCCTTTGAAGATTATTGTCCATTTGATGTGCAGGCTTTGAACACAATTCCAATCTGTATTACATAAATGGTTATTTGGTGAAAGGTACTGCTGCTGCAGCAGCTGGAATGATAGAAATGCTTGACCCAGACGTCACCCCAGTGGGCGTCTTTATGTTGTGGCTGAGTTCAGCTGATTTCGTAATTTCATGAAGCAATTCCTCTGCAGTGTGGTCTTTGTGGTGGTTTTTGTCTGTTTGGTGCTGATAATTCACTGGACACCTATAGCATAATGCAATTGTGAAAAATACTACAAACCAAAAAAAAGAAGAAGAAGAAGAAGAAGAATTTAAAAAAATAGTTAGAATGTAAAATTAAATTTTGTAAACATAACTGCAGTCCCCTCCTCCTTGCTCGCAGCATTAAAGGGATGGTTCACCCAAAAATGAAAATGGTATATATTTACTCATCCTCATGTTGTTTAAAGTTATACCACTTTCTTTCTTCCCTGTGTTATCTATCCATTTAGGACACTGTTTAGGAATATGACATCTCTCGGCTGGTTGTCTTCTTGCACCATGTTAAGATGTTTTTCCCAAAGCTGTGCTCTCACATCCTATTCATAGTATGCTTATGAGCAAGGAGGAGGGACTGAGTGCATAAGGAGGGCGGGTGGTGTTTGTGTGTGTTGGGGGGTGTTGGTGGTGCAGGTGTTGCTATAGAAACGCTCCAGGGAGGGAGAAGGTGTGGGTGGATGGGGGTTGTTGGCCGTAACTTTTGTTGAAGCCACATCGTCATTGAGCAGACAGCGTGGGGCCTTTTTAAGCAAAGCGCTACATCTGGAGCTAGGCTCCTATGTTCCCTTTCTGTTGGCCTTTCATGTTCCACCTTTCCTTTTTTTCTCTGTTGATTCATGCTGACCCCAACTACTCCCAATCTGGTCTGCATGTTTCAGCCAAAGACAGACTGACTGTAAATAGATGTGGGACAGTCACACTACGACTAGTTTATATATATATATATATATATATATATATATATATATATATATATATATATATATATATATATACTTCAAACCTCTCTGTCTGCTTGTATGAAAACACATCATAAGAAAGTGTTTCACCTCTGTTCAAATGCACTTTGGATCACAACATTTGTATGTATAAATGTTTTCCTTCTGAATGGACTAAATATTAAATGAAACAAATGACAAAAGATAAAATGCAAAGTAATCTCTACAGTAATCAAAATACTTTTTAATGTAACTATATTCTAATTACCAATGTTTTAAATGATAAATGTAGTGGAATACAGTTACTTAGATTTTGTATTTTAAATAAGTATTCTCATTACATGCATTCTGTTACTCCCCCAACCCTGACTGTACTTTGTATGACATTAATTGATCAAATAAAACTATTTATGGTATTAAAAATAGTTAATTATTTTATGAAAACATCAAGTGCAAAATGACATTAAAACTTTCATAAACATTTTTGAGTAAAGACACAAATAAATCAGTGAATCAAAGTTTTGTTGAATCATTGAATTTGTAAATGGTTGAATCAGAGTTATGAATCAATTAATTATATGGTTTGAACTTAGTCAAGGAAATAAATCAAACTCACCAACTCTAACAAAAATGTTTAAATTTAAACTAGAGATGCTATTAAAAAAATCTGCCTTGATTTTCTCATTCTTGTAAGCTGTGAGGCAACAAATCATTTTGATTTATATGCACCTATTTAACAATACATGGTTTTAAAACAATGCAATTTATTTTGTGAATATATTAAAAATATCTTGCACACATGCCCAAGCTGCTTTTCTATCTGAGCACCTCATGTGCCTACTGTCTTAAAGCTTTGATTGACAGCTCCTCATGCCAGGCTCATGCTAGGTTGGGCCATATGTGTGCCTGCATGTGTGTGTTTGTGATTTGTTGGGATAATCTACTTAGGATTGCACTGGCCTCGTGTGCCATGTAAGGTGTCTCCCAGAACAGCCTATGCAAAGAGAAGGCAATCTCCAAAACTGCCTCTATGGCAACATATTAGCACTCCTGGAAAATTGCTCTGAGAAAATCAATTAGGATTTTTAGAATCCTGGCACACCAAACCTTTCCAGTCAGCCCCCCAACCTCAATATTGTTGATGCAGTGCTTGCATTCACTCTGAAATATTTGACTGGAAATGGCTTCCCTGAAATGATGCTTGCCTCTGTATTCATCAAAAGTAAAGTTTTAATTGTGCTTGAGAGTGATTTTGGCAGTCAGAGCATATTCTGTTTTCTACTCATCAGACCATAATCATAAAAAATAAAAGCCTGCGGGGTCTGTAGCTCGTCACAGTCGCAAATAGACAAACTGTTCACTGCAAGACAGATGAGATGCCTTTTTTGCAATATCAGAAAGCATCTCTCCTAATGGTAGTCAGACTTTATTGTGCATGGTCTGAGATAGCAAGGAAAGCAAACAGTACTGTAATGGTTTAAGATATGAGAGGGGATAAGAAACACAATTGGTCGACATTTGAATGACCACATCACCTAAAAAATAAAAAATAAATCTACTGAGCAAAATAGTTCAGAGGATTGGAATGAAAGAGACAGCTATCTCCTGAGTCTTAGAGCCTTGCCAACTTTTAGGTAAACCTTTTTTTTAGGTTTAAGTTTCTCATTTTGAGCTGTCAGTTGGTGTGACATTTACAAAGACGCATATGAGAGAATGCACCAGACCTTTGTTAAAAAACATATCTTTAATCGGACAGTTGTGCATACTGCCTGAATTTAAGCCTGGATGTGTCTATGCAAGAGTATCCTGAGAGCTGAGATCTTTGGCTGACTCATTCATTGACTGACATTTCAGTGTATAAGCCAAAAGTCTAAACACAGATCTCAGTTTCAAGAGAGGGCACCGAAATTTCTTTGCACCACTCAGCAAATTTGAGAAATTTTACTTTGTTTACTGTTTACTTCAGTCTAGACATCTCTAAATGTACAACCCAATGTATATATATATATATATAACATTGTAAAACCTCTTTGAATTTGACCCTTGTCTCTAAAATATGTTTTTTTTTTTTATTTGTTATTATTAAGTAGCACTTTTATTCTACTTCCTTTTACATATCTTTGAAATAAATTAGTTTGAGTAAACAGACCGCATTTCTTTGTGCTTTAAAAAGAGAAGAGCCGCATGGTGAGTTAGATTATGCTGAAGAAAGTTGGAAACCAAAAAAAAAACAACCACAATGTTTTTATTTATTTATTTTTTATTCTTACTTGCACAGAGACTGGTGGGGGGGATCTTTTACCTATAGGGAATTTTAAGGCAAACCAAATACCTATTTTTCTCTTGGTTTTAAATATGCAGATTTATCTAATTGGTGTAGAAGGTTGTCAAGGCAACAGTTCTGACCCAAAGCAATTCCTGACAGGCGCAGAGTTGAATAAATGGCTTTGGGAATTGGGGAGTGCTCCACATATCCATGAAAAGGGGGTTAAATTTAGTGTGTAGGAGGGAGAGAACAGATTGTGCATTTCTTAAAGTAAATGGCACGAGCTGCAGTGCAGACCACGAGGTATGCTCTTTAAAGCTGGAGTGTGTAATTTCCTCTATGATAAATTAATTTCTCCTGTGCAAGCTTAAAATGCAGAGTCAACTATAAGTAAGCCATTTGTAGGTTGATTTCACCACAAATTGCCTCTGTGGTGCAATCAAATAATTTATCTGTTTTTTTTTTTTTTGAGCATCCAATCAGCCCTGACATAGCAACATTGACAGGGAAAATGTTCATGAAACCTTTTAGAAAACAATCTTTATGTTTGCAAATGCATTTGCTGTCGCCATTGGTGCAGAACTGACACACTTATGCTTTAAGTGTGCTCTTTTATATGTATGTGAAAACATGTAGAAAAGAATGAGATATCCCTCACATAAAAGATGACCTTTCTCTTCAACTTGCTTTAAAGGGTAACTAAACCCTAAACCAACTTTTTTTAGTTAATGATCTGTAAGAATGGGGCTTTATTAGTACTGGTCATTGATTCAAGTAATTTTCTTGACATTTGTGTATAAAGTGTTTTAATTCTACAATATATGGTGTAAAACGTCTGAGTGCTGCCCTCTTCAGGTTGAACGGTGGCTACTGCAGTTGAATTTTCCTATTGGCTTTTGCGGTACTTCGTGACGTAAGCGGTGACAGCTGACGTAAGCAGGTTCCAGCTCACCACGCCAGATTCATGTACATGTCGTCTTGCGACCGTGTGAGGAATAATAATAACATAGAGTCTGACAGCAGCTGTCAATTAATCCGTCACTACGAGTCTCAGGTGCCCCCCACTCAGCCCCGCACTCGGTTCGTTCCCTCTATCCCCGCCGGGGTCTGCCCACTTTTCCAGAATTTTCAAATATTTCTAGTGGGTGGAGTCAGACTCTGAGCAGGTGTTTAGTTACTCTTTAAAAAGCCACCCATAGGAGCATGTGTGACACTCAAGGCTCCTTGTATCTCATGGACGGTAATCTGACACAAAGGTTCCTTCAGAGACACATCCATTGAAGAACTGAATATACACAAGACACACAAACATACAAATGCAACAAACTAAGCACACACTGTTAAACACATATGCTTGCTGGAGTCAACCCACAAATACCCTCTGTACTATATATTTACATTTACACATGTATATTTATATCCTGGTTGGTGTGTCAGGATTCATTGAAGTGAATGGTACTTTATAATTATGTCTTGTGGTCACGAGAAGCTGGATATAAATGTGAGTGTTTTCTGTCAGCATTGTGCTTTCCCTGTTTGTCGTTTTGCAGCCCTCCACAAAACTCTAGCCTTACCATATCATCCAGGCATACGAATCCACCAACCAATCCACCAGTCTCCATTTCCATCATCTTATGTTTATATTGAATAGAAATGGGAAAAAACATTTTGGACTGCAAAAGCTAACTGGGACAGATGGAAGGAAGATGGAGAGTTTGATCTAGGTGAATACAGTTGGGGGAAGATGAATGAGTGGGAGAGGAAAGACAGTCACAGAGAGACATAAGTGTTTGATGAAAGTTTGTATATCTGCAGAAGATATCAGTGTTTCTTTTCATTGGTACATCTAGAATAGCTGTCCCCCTCCGTTCTCCAGTGTGGAGAAGACAATGGGCAGGGACTTGAAAACCACCCCATGGGCTCCTTGTTACCATGACAATGATGTGAGCAAGGAGAAGTCATAGCAGAAGCCTTTGCTTTCTTCTGCCAGAGAGAAGTATCTTTTCAGCATATTACACTGAAACCATTGAATTCAGCAACCACAAGGATTCAGCTCAAGAAAGGATTCAGAGAAGAGCAATTCTCTGGAAATCAATTCTGATTAGCAACAGATGCTAGATGACAAATATTCACTTACTATAAACAAAAACTAAATCTAAAATAATGTTTTTTTTTTAATACGTTTTACAATGGTGTTTCACCACCATGTTACAGTGATTTCCAGCACTCTTTCAGAATTATCTCTCATATAATTCTACTTTATTTCAGGCTGGGGCTGGAGCATTTGTAAGGGAGCAACAGCATTATTCCTTAAATGTCCTCTGTACAAAAATAAAACAACATTTGCAATTTGAATATATTCTCTTGTAGCCAGACATTTGACTAAAATGACAAAGGTTAGGGCACAGGCTGTGGGCCTGAGGCTGAAATATTTGCTAACATAATGCAATTTTCTGAAAGATTTACCAACCAAAACTGAGCAAAAATATATTATGGAAAAAAAAGAAAAAAGGCTCATGTCAAATTTTTGAGTTTGCCCACAAACTCAAAGCCATCTTGCCATGTTGTTCCTGTGAGTTATTAGATTCGAATTTATGCAGAGCAAGGAACGTGTACAGGTCTTGTAATTGGTCACAATTTAATTTAAGATTGCCTCCATTTGTAAACATATTTTAAACTTCACTAGTTCATTTTGCAGTCTAACACTTCGTCCTAACCAGACATGAAGCGATAAGTTTCCAGCGACAAGCTATTTTTCTGTCCACACCAGAAGCAACATGACACCACAATATTCATACACTAAAATGAGGAAGATTGACAATAAAATGTAGAAATCAGAGCAATCAGAGACAGAGATGGAACAGTGTGTTCATTTAATGCAATACACTTTCTGCAGCAATGCCGAGGGCATAAATACACAACCACACACATACTCAGAGCAAAGTAACGTTATAAATAGTTTCTAAATTCAGCCTGTTACCGTGGTTTATGTTCATGTGTTACTCCTGTTGTTATTTTGCCGATCTCCATGTGACAGCAAGTGAAGAGAAAGTCAGATTGTGCCGGAAAATCCTCCTTCTGCCATTATGAACTGGTGTGTGTGTGTTTGACAGAGCTCTCTCTAAAGAGAACGAGACCTCAAGCACAACATTCGGTAGGTGTGTGACACCCTCAGACAAATTCAGGTTGTTCTAACTGGCTAGTGAGATGCCAGCAATAACATACTGTTAAAATAATAATTTTATAACCATTTGTTGACTGTCCTGCTTGGCGCGACATCGCAGAAATAGAAACCATTTCAAAAACAGAATGCCTTGTCACTGTCATTTGTCTTGGGTGGTTAGGATAAAAAAATCTGTTTAACATCGAAAAGATACCTTTTATCACATGTCGCAGCATTGCGTCACATCTGGTTAGGACACACAGCTTCAGACTTATGCCTGAAAATTCCACCCATAGCGCTAAAACGTTTACGTTGTCCAAGCATTGACATGCGATTTATAAATAAAAAACTACAATGATTAGACTGTTCATTTTTTTTTTAAATAAAAGTGTTTGCTAATATAGAACATGCAAGTAATTTGAAAGAACGTTTGGATGGCAGCAATGTTTTATTACAGTGTGTGGACTTTTCACACTGTCCGCTTACGCACCGCAGGGAAATATTCAGCGAATATTTAACTTAATACTAGCTTCAACCCCATTTTCTCCTCTGCAAATTTAGGGGGAAACTAGGGTTTATTGACCACCATTGCACTGTTTCTTGCATTCAGTTTGGAAAACAAATGAGTTAAATGTACTCCTGCCAGGTCTGTTCAGTTTTTTCTTTTTTTTTTTCTGTTTTTCAACTCATGCTCTTTGAATGTTAAATCCGACACATCTTCATGGAGACAAACTCGTCTCATTTGTTTAGTTTTGAGTGCGGCATTGAAAAATTCATTTCAAAGGCACAGAACTGAACTGAAGAGCTGAACACAGCTGCCCTGCCTCATTTTCTTTCCTCTCTCTCTCTCTCTCTCTCTCTCTCTCTCTCTCTCTCTCTCTCTCTCTCATCCAATTTTTTTACTTCTGCTCCCTCTGCCCTCCCCCCACCCTCCTCTGAATTTCCATTTGTATCTATGGAGGTTAACTGCAATTCTGAGGAATTCTGAGTTGGTTCAATCTCTAAACACATAAATCAGAAGTCTTTACTCTTAAATGGATTACTGAATCTGGGGACGATTTTAGCTTCTGGGTTCCCTTTCCTTCTAAACTCAAATCCTGTTCCCTCTGAGCCCAAAACACTTGAAAGACAGAATTAATCTGGACCGGTGTTGTGAAAGATTCTCCCCCACAGAATCCTGTCCCCCTTGGACCCCTAAGATATTTTCACCCCCTTTTTGGCGATAAGAACCTTAATTGGTTGCTGTACTCAGTGCTTAATAAAACAAACAAACAAACTACAAAATCACTCCATGATATAATTTATATACAATTTTTAATTTAATGTCATTTCCTCACCCTAAACCTGTATTACTTTTTTGTTATATTTTTTTGTGGAACACAAAACAAGATATTTGAAATAATGTTCAGTTAGGAAAACATTGTAATCAAAGTTAATAGTGGCCGAGTCTGTCAGTCACTAAGTGGGCTTTCACACTGGCAGTTTAGTCCGAAACAGAGCACAGTTTGCATGAAAAGTTGGTAATGTGAAAGCTGTTTTGCGGACCGTGGTACCGAACCCAAGACTACCTGTAGGAGGTAGTCTGAGCTCGGTTGTAATGGAACTGTGGCAAGGTTCGGGTGAGTGAGAAAGCAACCTGTACTTGGGTCCGCAATTGTTCAAGAAGTAAATTTACGTGCATGCGTTTTTGCCGATTTAACGCTGTAAAATAAATTGTTAACCCAACTTAACTTAAGCTAGTTGTCTTTTTGCTTTGACTCAGTCCAGTTAAATTAATAAAAATAAGTTCTTTCAACTTAAATAACTAAATAATCTATTGACAATCTGTTTATTTTTAGTTATCTGGATTTAACAGGAATTGTTCAAATACATTTAGTATTTTGACACACAAGGCTACCCAGGATGCATTGCAGCATCTAAAGTTTTGATGTGTAAGTTCTTATTAAAGAACTTTATGAACACCAGCAAAAGCTGGACATCCAATTGTTTGCAAATAGTTTTCAATACAAAGCTCAATAATGGTGACACTCAACAAACACCATTAAATAGAATATAAGCTATTAAAATCACCACACAACTATTAACTAACAGTTATGACAAAAGCACAAAACAGCACAAATAAAGTCCACAAATCACACACACAAAAAAAATAATATTAATAAAATTAAATAAAAAAATAAGTCTAAAACACTTTCATTATTTCATTATAAAAATAATTATTTATTCATGCTGCAATGCATGTTGGGAGCTGGCAAATCTGACATTTAATATAATTTTTTTTTATACTTTTACTTTTACTTGATTACATTTTAAGTGCTGTAACTGTACTTTTACTGCGCTATTTTCTCACCATCTGTGTTCACTACTTCCCTGTCCTGTTTTTATTTTTATCTATCACATGATTGGCTAGGGAGAGTCTCGTGACCCCTGTCAAATCAAATCAAATCACACTTAAAAAACTTGAGTGGCAGCTGCCATCTGTGGAGGTTTCCTAAAGCATAGTTTACAGCTGAACATCACAGCAGCACCTGAAAGGGCTTTTCGCAGTGGAAAAAGGCCAATTGCTTGATTGTGTCATGTGAGTTTAACTTGCTCAAGCCAGATATCAGCATTAATCCTGCCTCTAATTTTAAGAAACATAGCGACTCACTAATTTTGGCTGAATAACGTGAGTAGCTTTAAAAGTATTAATGTAATAGAATAAAACAGTGGCATTTTTAATAATAATATCTTTTTTAAATATTGTACATTTTTTTATAATACTGACCCCAGATGATTTGCATTCCTTGCATTGTTTGAACATGTTTTATGCACAGCAATAACGCTCTGATCCTACACATAAACTGATTTTAATGTAATTGTTTCATACCATTTAAAATGGTGATCATTGTATTGAAAATAACTTTTTAATCTTTTCATTTCTGTTATCATGTCTCCCATTTATAGATTCATAGATAAGTGATGTATTTTAAAATTTGGCATACAGTGTTCATTATTATGGGACATAGGTTTTGCAACTCGGTACTCAATACTCACTATTCATGAGTACTTTTAAATGAGCTACTCTTTTACTCTTACTTGAGTAGTTTTTAGGACAGCTACTTTTACTCTACTCAAACAAAATTTTTTGGGAAGTAACAGTACTTCTACTTATGATTTTCCAGTACTCTTTCCACCCCTGTATCTGTTCTTATCTCGAATGTGCTATTGTTTGATAAATTGTTCTCCAGTAGGGGCTCCTTCCTGGTAATGAAGTAATCTTGCAAGTTGCATTTTTTACTAGAGGAGTTAACTGGTAAGTGGTTTATGTACAGTGACAATTTTGTTGGGAGAAAGGCCTTGTGCTGCTGTTAGAAAGGAAGTGATAATGATAACTTTATATCAGAGGTGTTGGCTTGGTGTAACAAACAGTGAAGATTTGCAATATCAAAGCCATCAGTTGGGGGAAATCAGACCAGGAATTGGACTCTTTAACCTCACATATACGTTGAAATATTCAGGGTTCTCATGGTCATGCAAAACCTGGAAATGTCAAGGAATTTTTAAAGTGGGTTTCCTGGCCTGGAAATGTCACGGAAATTCATATCTCAGCAGTGGACATTTCTGTATTGAATATTAATTTCTTAGCTATGTTCTGCTCTAAAATATTTATTCAGTTAGTTATTGCTCTAAAAGAGTAAAACTTCTCAAAAGCTTCTTTTTTTTTCAATGAATTGGTCGAACCAGTTAAAAAATCAGTCCAAATCATTCATTAGTGAATTAAGTGATTTAGATTGAAGAGCATTTTTGGGCTCCCTCTCTTTCACTCTGATCTCACCCACCCACACTGTACATGCTACCACAGCAAAATAACCATATATAAACAAAGACATTGAATAAAGTAAATTGGTGAAGAATAAAGTAAATTGGTGAAGAATGTCAAACAATGTCTATAGTATCCTACATTTATTTAATTTTCTAATGAAAAGCCCCCTCATCTCTCTCGCAACTTAGACACACTCACACACATACATATGCATACGCGCGCACACACACACACACACACACAAACAAACACACACTACCTTGTTACTACAATGTTGAAAGGCCGCGTATACTCCATGGCTAGTTCTAAAGTGACATTTTCGATCTAGCAACGAAGAATATAGCTGTATCAGAGCTAGATTATAAAACCTCTATTTTATGGGAAACACCCCACATATTAAAAGTTATTTCAGATAACAGAAACTGTTGTATTGATCAAGTCATGGGGGGTGCAGCTCTATTTGTTGGTTGTGACAAGAGTCTCAGTTTGTGTGTGTGTGTGTGTGTGTGTGTGCTTGCATATGTATGTGTGCTCTCACACCCGTGGACACACATACGTATACACATTACGCACACACTTACTCAAAAGCGAAAAACAGAGCTGTCATGTCAAGTCAAGTCAAGTCAAGTGTCAAGTCATGTCAGCCTCTTAGTAAGGTTTACAATGGAAATATGGTGACACTCACTGCTGCTGAGAAGTGCATAAACGTACATTTTGAAGCGATTTTACGTCTGACGAGAGCTGCAACAAATAAAGGTAATCCCACAGGCGATCTGTCTAAACAAACTCTCACACACACACGCACAAAGGCACTAAATTGTTACTCCAGTAAGTGCTCCAATAAAGCCTCGCTATCCTCCATTGTTTGTTCTAAAGTGACGTTTTCAAACTAGCAACGAAGGCATGAGCTGTATCAGAGCAATCCATGACGGAAGAAAGTAGTTCCACTCACGAGCGTATTAGGAACGAAAACCAGAAAATGTCTTGAGATAAGACCTTGAACGATGTACTAAGGTGTGTTAACCGTGGTATAAGTGGAATAAGGACTCCAGCCTATTCAATTATTGAAAAATAATTAAACAGTCTGTTGTTAATTATTTCTTACTGAATCAAAACAATAACCACATTCATTGGTCAAAAAGTGTGGGAACCTTGAATATTTCTTCCAGGGTCATCTGAGGATTAGTGCATGGAAATATACCCATGTGGCCAAATAATAGTCTATGAATACACTTCATGTGATTCCTACTCACAATGATGGCATGGTATTTCATAGTTTTGTATACAAGTATTCCCCCTATTGAATTTATGGTTCAATAGGAATTGTTTTGCTTGAAATCCTTTATTTTTATTTGTAATAACCCACAAGAAAATTGTGTTACAAAAAAGTTGCTTTTCTACAGTTGAGGAGACTATGTATCAAGCTTAATATGGTGACTTGAGTATCAACTTTGTATCAAATGTTTCTCCTAAAATCCCACCAATAGGAGAAATAACAATACACAAATGGGACAATTGTATACAGTAAGAAACATCCATAAGAGTGATTTTGATTGCAGACTGTAGTATCTTTGCAAATATGAGCACAGTTTACAATCTCATCTGAAACTCAAGTGGAGACATGTGAGATCACTTGGGTGTTTTTTCTGAGAGGCATACAAGAAATTCAAGAAAAGTTTCTATTTGTTCTCCATTCTGCCTCATTGCTGTCTAGTAGAAACAATTAAGATCTCATTCATGAGATCTCATTTGTGATTTTTCTTTCCTATGGGAATGCATTCTTTCTGCTTCAGAAGCAAGTCTTATAACAATGCAGGACTGGCGATATGATGCACTGTAGGACAGCAGACATAACTAAATCCATTTAAAACAGTAGAGAAAAATGGCATTTGCTTTTATCTCCCTTTATTTTATTGAAGGAAAAGAAAACGTACTGCCAGCATTCGTGATGAACCTTCAGCCTTGCCTGTGTTCAGTGAGGTGGGAAATATGTTTGGCAGTGCATCACAGAACCCGTTTAGTCTGTGGATCAAGTCTTGGCAACACCTACCTCTGTCGTCCTGCGATTTCAAGGGCAAGACACTACGCAAACAATCCTGTGTTTTTGCTGCTGATGTCAGGAGCCACTGTCTTTCCTCCTGCCTACCGTCCTCTCTCCTCACAGCCAGAGGCCGTCTCATGCCATCCATTATTTAAAAAGCACAGAGCTCCCTGTGCCTCTCTAACAAGCAGTTGCGTTCTAATTGTATGCAGAGCTGCTCTCTCATTACGTGCCCCTACCTGCCATCCACACGCCATCATTAGGCATGTTTATTTCATCATTGGGAAGGAACATGTATAATAGTGCATTCTAGAGGGGCGTTTACACATACAGTGTTTAACAGCAACAAATCGACCAAAAGTCATCTGTGAGTGGTTCTGTAATGTGGCCGTGTCCATATTTGGTCTATTTTTATTTCTCCTATTATACAAGGTTGATAGTCTCTTCAGCTATGAAAGGGCAAACTCTGAGCAATACAATTTTCAACCGTTTGAAACACCCACTAGTGAGCAGCAGTACATTGTATCTCACAAGCATGCAGGTGTGTATCAAATTAGCAGCGTGAAATGTTTTCTGAGAGGGGATTAGGAAATGTCGGTGAGGGTTTTTCAACATATGCTCACTGAGCTCGCTGGCAGCTCCCTTCTTCGTTTGTTACATGACAATTGTTATGCCGATGGCATTCTGTCTGTCTCTCTAGAGAGACACAGGAGAGTGGATGGCAAATGCAAACAATCCTCTGTGTGTGTCTTTACTGAATGTTTTTGATGCTGTTAACAGGGAGCCATTTATGGAGGCATTGCAGTATACTGAATTCATGGCCTGGATTTCATGGTGCCAACTTCCCTCCTTGACATAATAAACCAGATCATGATTATGCTCCTTCACAAGCAAGAATATGCTTTTAGATAGGGTCCGATGCACCGTGGCACAAAGAGCTGCAGTAAATGCCGATGCGATGATATGCCATGGTAATGGAGAGAAAATCATATGGTCACTTTCTTCCAAGTAGCAGATTCCCCCAATAGCTAGTTATTCTGTGGTAATGCATGAATGCAGATGGTTGGGCACACACAGGCAGGGTTATTATTGTATACTAAAACTAAAGTTAAATTGATTTAAAACCTTTTTTCATAAATTGAATTATAATAACACAACATAAACAGAAAACAAAACAAAAACAAACTAAAAGCAGTAGTTGAAAAACTGCTAGAATGATAATTGTTTTAGTAGTCTTCGACCACACAATATGATGTGTGGTGCTAATAAGCAGGGCCTTAGCAAGGTAATCTGGGCCCCCTGACTGCATATTGCTTTGGGCCCTTTTCTTATTAAAACTCACAGTTTAGAATTTGTTGAGGGGCCCCCTGGACAATTGGTACCCTAGAATAGTTACTACCTTTCACCCCACTAGCTACTGCTTATAAGGTTACTAATATCAATTACAAAGATACAGCTTCTTTCCTCAGAGGTCTTTTTTTCTTTTTTTTAGGTGTAAATTAAAACTCCTCTTGATCACATGGAAAGTTGACGTGTTGCTTCCGAAAATTAATTTACACCGCACACACAGCACACCCATCAGACATTTTTGCACCAGTTTCAACGTGATAGTCTTTCCCTTTAGCACTTCTAACATCACTTTATGCAAGCAACATCCGATACACTGGTTCTGGTCCCATGGAAACCACAAAGTAATTGCATTCACATAAAAAATAGTGAACACATTGAAGTGGTTGTATTTCCGTTCTAAAATTAACTTTTTACTCCACTTATGGTTAGGTTTAGGGTTAGGGTTTGGGTGAGGGGGTAGAGTTAATCAAATATGCATTTCTGTTGACTGTATTATATAAATAAAACTAAACAATTCAACTCGCTTTTGGCGCCACTCTGTGGACATTTCACCCGGAAACTGGAGTGCACACGTGTCTAGATGTTCAACAATACATCCAGCTTTGGCCACTGGGGGCATTGATTTGAATTTCGGTAAGCTGCAGAACTTTTTCCTAGTCCCGCCGAATTCACAGTGTGATCAGTTTAAACGTTCAGTTTGATGATACCTTAACAATAATTACTAAAGCTAAAACTTAAACTTTAAAATATTAAAATAGAAATAGAATAGTAAATAATTATGTTTTAAACTGTAAAGAATCAAACCAAAGGCTTTTTAGCTTGGTTAGCATGGCCTCCCCGCGCCTGCATTTTGTCAAATCTGTTTATAATAAAGTGTAAAAGAGAGTTTGTAGCAGCGTTTCCTATTGATAGTAAAGAGGCCTGGTGCAAAAACGGTTTGCACATTTTCAAAACATTTACAACCTCATTACATTTAAGAATGTGACAAATGGCTCATCATACCCAAGTTTCTCCAGTCGGGAGAGATCGCATGGAAATCATTGGTGCTCGTTTGGTCTCGGCTCGCATCATGTGATATATATAAAATTATTATTGTTTTTAAATCGGCAGATGAGTTTTCAGCTAATGCAGCCTCTAGCCATGTCATTCTTCTTTTTTTATTTCTAAATCACAAGCTACAAGGAATGAAAGCAATGTCCTCCTTTGGCTCTATGTTTTTTAATGATAAATAGCGCAACATTTGTGCGATTGCTTCGGAATACGCTAGGCCATTAAGTTGTGTCATTTACCACTGCATCTGGACGATTATCAGATAAGCTGACTCACGGGGCTCACGAATTCCTGAGTGTCAGAATTTGCACCTTGTATGCCTGGCTTCAGGTGATTAGACTGTTTGTTATAAGTTGCATGCACTCTTTTCATATCTTCCATGATTTGCAACAGAAAAAGAAAGTACAGAGAGCTCTTGCTCATGGTGTGAAATTCTCAGGGTATAGACTGACTGGAATGATGACTCCATTGTCTTTTGGTTGTTGTCATTTTAATAGGTATGATGGGAAATCAAGCTAAATGAACTTCATAACTGTGAGTGCAATCAACGCAATTATCCATTTTGATTGTCACCAGACACACTCAAATTAGATTTGAAAATATACCAGTCGCTCGCTGTGGTCGACCGAGTTAATTTGTGAGTAATTTAAAAGTCTTGTCATTTTAGTGCTCTGATCATTATTATAACCTAACTGATACAGCCTGGAGCTATACAGCGAGCCTCCAAAGCCGTAGGAATTATTAGCTAGCATGTCTCACATTATTTGTGGACTATTAGTCAAATATAATTTGTTCTGCATTTTTTCTTTTTTTCTTTTCTACGCTGGCATCCAATTTTCTACGTGGCATAAATGCTCTCCTTGATTCCGTCTTGAAGTCCTTGATTTTATCAGTTCTCCAAACTGTCGCACAAAGGGCATCTCTTTATTCAAGATTTTTCAAAAGGGAGATGAAAAATGTCTTTCTAAGAGATCAGTGACAAGATTAAATATGGAGGGATCTCTTCTTGACTGGCTGGCTGACTAGCATATCCATGGAAATGCATGAGCAGACAGACCATCTATTCCAATTCAACCCAGCTTGAATGCTTTCACTCACAGAGCTGTTCAAACTAGACAGGACTTGAGTGAAAGTGACTGATTTAAATAGCTAAGTTTGTGGGGAAGCAGATGAATACATTTGCATCATACATCAATCAAGGGCAATTTTGGCACAAATGTTTGTTTTTGTTAATCAAAATGCATTTCTGTTGGGTGGCCCTTTCATCCACCTGAGCAACAACACCCAGTGTACTAGACTTGTGCAATCATCTAATGTAAAACAGTTCATTTCTTAATTAGGCTGTATACATATACATGTTACTCAAGACTTTTAAGTAAAACTTGTTTTGTTGAGATTGCTTTTGTTGTGGAGTGATCTCGAATAAACAAGAAAGATGATGCCTCAGTATGTGTGGGGGCAGTCATTATTTTTGCAATTCCATTTGGTACATCCCCACTGTTTTAGGACGTGATCCTTATCTTGAAAAATGTATCAGAGCTGCATAGTTTTAAGCACAAGATTTCTGACAGCTTTAGTACCATTCTAAAAATCAATGGACATGTGGATGAACTACAACTAAAACTCTGTTAATTCATGCAGCTTTGATTCAAGAAATCTCTAGCTTTTATCCACAAATGTGTTTTCTGTCTGTCAGCGATATCAGAAGTGTGCATCCGTGCACACACACTGCTTGGTAGGAACGTTGATCAAGGGTTTGTTTTGTGGATGCAGTTAGTTTCACACTGAGCTTAATCTGATGAAAACTCTATAATTTTACTACTTGAATACTTATAGTGGTGTAAAGAGATCTACAGAGATAGATTCAGCATGAGGTTTAAGCACAGAATGAACATGTAATTGCCATCTGATTCTGTATTTATCCATTTATCCATAAGGAGTGAGGACAAAACAGTCTGTTGCTATAATGAGTTATATGTTTTCTTTACCTGTACCTGTTTTTTTATGCCTGCGGCCTCAAGGCTGCTTGGTACCCAAATCGGTGCAGGTTTGGGTGACGTTATCAGAAGGGAAAAGCTTTGGGACTGCTACTGCCATGTCTGCCGCAAATATAACAGCTCTCAAATCCATTTTACACTAAACAACAAAGGCCTGTGGCACCTGTTACCTAGTCCAAGAATAAACTGCTCAATGTGTTTGCAGTGAGATATATAGTAATTAACCAGCTTCATTATGAAAAGTTGAAAACCGAAAACAAACAAACCAAGACAAGAATGACTCAGCTCTTGTGCCTTTCATCTCTATCCACACAGTCCTCATCCACATGTCTTTCTAACCTTCTGATAGGAACATTTGTAAAGAAGAATATCCTTAGAAGCATGACTTAACTTTGGAATATGAGTTCTCCAAACAGTGGAGGGAAGTGAGAGGTTCGGAGACCAATACAGTCAATATCTTCTCATTTTCATAATATATATTTTTTTTGGGCCTCAGGTAATTTGTTTATCTGATGGAGTCTGTTCACAGTAGTTCTCTCAAAAATTGCACTGCAACAGTCTCATACTTAATGAAAAGAAAAGAAGCTGCAGGGGCTTACCAACCATTTTAATTTTTTTCCACCCTCTTTTTCTTTTTTTTTGTGATTTCTTTGTTTGGAAAAAATATTAGGGTTTTCAAAATTCATGATTGTGATTTATTATGTTTTACGCTGTTAGTTTTGTTTTTAATTCAGTTAATGTTTTTAATGCATCTAATTTGAAATTTTAACTGTTTCATTATGTTCTGTGTTTTCTAATTACTGGTCAGAATCAGAAGAGCACCAGCGCAGTTTGACCGAAAGATGAAAGATTGACCAAATTTATATATAAATCAAATCAAAATGGGTAATTTGTATTGTTTGTATGGTGGACTTAATTATCAAAGCAGCATCAAAACAAGTGGAGGTGTACATGCATTATTAAAGGGATAGTTTACCCAAAAATAAAAATTCTCTCATCATTTACTCACCCTTATGCCATCACAGATGCATATGATTCTCTTTCTTCAGCAGAACACAAACAAAGATTTTTAAAAGAATATCTCACCTCTGTAGGTCCAAACAATGCAATTGAATGGTGACTAGACATTTGAAGCTCCAATAAAATCACATACATAAAAGTCATCAGATTTAATAAAAAAAGTAAAAAAGACTCCAGTGGATAAATCCATATCTTCGGTGACATGATAAGTGTAGGTGAGTAGCAGATCAACATTCATTTTTTTCTTCACTTTCACATTCTTTCACATTTTGGAAGTGAAAGTGGAAAGTTATGGTAAAAAAGGACTCAAATATTTATTTGTATCTGCACACCTATTATATCGCTTCTAAAGATATGGATTTAACTACTGGAGGCATGAGGGTGAGTAAATGGACTATACCTTTAAGTCCATAAAGAGTTGTATTTGTTTTTAAGTATTTGAAGATTTGCATTGAGTTTAGGGTTTGCATTCCCCAAGCAGTTTTAGAAATGTAGTATCTGTGTTTTTGATCAAGTTAAACGAGTAAAGAGTACTTTTACATAAGTATAGGCTGCCTCTTTTTGATAGAGGCACATATATTCCACCACAATTGTCATCCACACAAATTGGAAGACCCAACACTTACACATATTGTTTTGTTTTAATTTCTTTACTCAAAAATGACTAATTAACCAAAACAAATATTATATATTCATTGCAATTCATTATTATAATCAACTGACATTCCTAATAATAAAAAAAGCACTTTTATTTGAGAAGCCAACAAAGATGCATATTTCATTCTAAAAGAGAGAATTTTTAGGTACCTAAATGACCTTTGAGCCTACCAAACACTTACAAATTTAGTGAATGATGGACCTCCCCTTGGAGGACACAGTCATAACAAGTTGTCCATTCTTTCCCCATGCTATTATGATTTGAAACACATCAGGAAAACTCCTCAGCTTCAGGACTGGAATGTGGCAGATGGAAACGTGCAGGTTTCCAGGGGCTCAGAAGTAAACACATAGCACACCTACAATCACCTTTCTCACATTGCAGGAGCCTTGCACGCTTAGCCTTTTAATGACATGGACATCTGCCAAAGTACTCACTCTACACATTCACACCCACTGATTAATGTCATCTGGGCTCGACTGGCGGAAGCAATCATTCCAAGGCGTGGCCCCACAAATCAAGGAGCGTAGTGCTGCAGAGGAAGTGTGAGATGCTCCTCGGCCGACGACTGAATGAGAGCACTACAAATCTTCGGCACAAAGAAAATAGAAAGTGAGGAGGCTGACTTTTTATTACTTCCCTTAAATGTCAGCGGTAATCCTGCAGTGCAGGAAGGAGGCAGAGGAAATAGTGCCGGCTGATGAATTTATTGCAGCAATTCTTTGTGGTCTTCTAGACACACAATGTGAGTCACTACATGTCAAATGTCTGGTCTGGTAAATGAAAGATTTGAACACTGTAAGGGGCGATCTATGAGTTTTTACTCGTTCTAGACACACAAAATGTATTATGTGGTCATTAGTTTAATGTCAAAGGTGGCTCAAAACCTCAAGCCCTCTTTGTTGACTGTGTCAAAACGTCAATGAAAGGGTCAAAGTACAGTTTTTCCTTAAAACACCAGAGGGATGCTTTTAAAAATGAGCCATATAGGGGGTTTTCTAAAAAGCAAAGAATTTAATTCAACAGATCACAGCATTTTTTAGCAACCCTTCTGAAAAAAAAACCCTTAACCAGCCTAAACTAGTTTGCTGGTTTTATCTGCTCTCCCAACCTGGTCAGGTTAGCTGGTTTTAGAGGAGTTTTGGGCATTTGTCAGGCTGAGAGATCATTTGGCTGCCCAGCTAGTCCACCTAAAGACCAGCTTGGCCAGGCTAGCTAGAACAACTATCCCTTCTCTAGAGTGGGACATCAAACTCTTTGATGTTTAGCTGGAAATTTTACTGTTGCGAGACTGATGCACGGCTGAATCATAATAGAATGTTGAAGGGGAATTGATAATTGGATCTGTATTTGTGATGAGTTGACGTGGCTCCAGTATTTAGATGGAGTTTGTTTAGACTTGTGTTGATGATGTGCTGTTCTGTGTGCCTTGTATTCTAAGGCGCAGCAGCTGTCAAAAGTCACTCAAGCGGTAGCTTCCATTCTTGATTCCAGTTGGATGTGGCCCAAAATCTTTCAATGCTAGAACAGAGCAGAATCTCAATCCTTGTGGTATTGCAGAATGCCAGGAAAACCCTTGACTGAGAACATCAACACCCATATGTTCAGTAATTCCATATGTCATCCCCTCAATTCGTCTCTCTCATTAATGGAATGTTTTTGAAGCTATGAGGAAAAGGAGGTTTACTCTGGTCAATATTTGTGAAGGCAGTGAGATTTAGAATGTTTTTGTGGTACTTCCAGACAAATTGAAAGCAATGAAGTGACTTTTTCATTTACATAATGAGAGACATGTTCAGATCAACTATCAGAATGGGGAACAAATGTGATCTCAGTGATTTCAACCATGGCATGATTGTTGGTGCTAGATTGGCTGGTTTGAGTATTTCTGTAACTGCTTATCTACTGGGATTTTCACGTAGAACAGTCTCTAGAGTTTACCGAATTGTGCCAAAAACAAAAAACATCCAGTCAGCAGAAACGCCTTGTTGATGAGAGAGGTCAACGGTTCGAGTTGACAGAAAGGTGACTGTAACTCAGATAACCACTCTGTACAATTGTTTTTAGTAGAATAGCATCTCAGAATGCACAACACGTCAAACATTGAGGCGAATGCGCTACAACAGCAGAAGACCACATCAGCCACTTTATTAGCATATGTCTATGTCTCTCCATGTAAATCTTCTGAGTTTTTGTCATAACCAGCCACAACAGGAATATGTCGGTCACTTGGTTTCTATTTCTGTGACTTTGCATTTTCAAAGGTTCAAAGGTTTTTGTGCTGCGTCTTTCAGTATTTTTGCATTAATGGACCATTTTCAATGACTGTGATAATACATTTTGCATTATTTAGCAGCATAAATTGCTAACTTTTTTATATTTAAAATTTTTTATTATTTTGTGTAAATTTATAACTTTATTATTTGTGTTATATTACCTTTGCATTCATTACAAAGAAACCAGCCAACACTGCTGCGATGGGGTTGGAAATCCAGCTGCGGAAGGAGTAACACTAAATTGGCATCTTTCTCTCTTATGACTGTCGTAATCGACTGGTCGATTTGTACTCTTTTGGAAAGTCATGGAAATGTAACGCTTTTTGAGCAAACTGGAACGCAACCATAATATTTGCTGTGGACTTCCATTCACTGCTATAGAAGTTGTTTACTTCCATTTTCTAAATCTGGAAATGTGTAACGTGTCCATTGACGACTAACAAATTACATTATGTCATGCCTGGTATTAACACAACTCATTAATTGTAAATGTGTAATTACTAAAGTAGATGCTTGTCTGCACACCTCTCTTAGGTGGCCTTGTTTAATTTAGCTTGTTTAATTTAGCTCTTAATTTCTTGCATGTATTTCTGTGAACACATATTAAAGTGAAAATTGCTCTTTCTCTGCGCTACAATCTTGTTATTTGGTCTCTTCCCTTTCCTCTGTCTGGGGATAGAAGATCCAAAAACAAAAAACACTTGTTTTTGCCAAAAAAAAAAAACTACCTTTTTCGGAATGACACAGGCAATTTCACATTTGCCCAGTTCGGTTATTTTTCTGTCTAATTCAATGATAGACCAATTTTCTGTATCGACTCATCTCAGTCAACAATCTGTTACTCCAGTTAGGAAGATTTGAAGGGTTTGCTGTTTTCTTAGCTTTCATAGCTTGTCATCACATATTGTCAAAGGATCAAGACTGACCTAAGAGAATTAGCAACAAGGATTGCAGGGACTTTGTGCTATCTTCTACTGTTGGGTTCGAGTCCACCTTAGTCGAGTATGAGTCAAGTCCGAGTCTTTAAACAATCTGTTTACAACAGTCTGACACAAGGGGCCGAGTCGAACATGTTATGGATACGAGTCCATAACAGGTCGATAATCCGTAAACACAACATCAATATTTTAAGCTTATTTTAAACTTCCCAACTAAGAAAAACAATTTGTCAATATAAATGTAACAAAAGTTGCATTTCATATATATATCTTTTTTCTCAATCTGCCGACTGATTTGGGAAAATATAGTACAAACAAATGAGTCAGCACAGTAGTAATTAGCACTCGCTGAGAAGTTACATCTCATAATTTGACTGCAAATGTAACATCCAAAAACACTGGAAAAGCCCACTGATAATATTAGGGCCATGTCGTCATGGACATGATTTTCTAGTTAATTTGTGGGAAACCGCACAATGCAGGGCAGTTCTGCATGCTGCTCGTGCACCTAAATCCCTGATGCGTCCATGTGCGTCTCACACCACCTGCTGTAGAAGATAAAAAAACAATATTAATTGATATTTGCTTGAGCGCCAGCCATTTTGGTCTGCAATCAGTCTGAAATATTTACAACACAAATTATATAAAAAAATATTTAAAATAAAAACGTCATAACCATATAAATTTATCTCTTAACATGAAGTTTAGCTTCATACACAAACTCTGTCATCGAATAATACATTTATTTTATAGTCTATAATTTTTTTATCACGATGAAATCGCAATGTGAGCACCATCTTGGCTGGACAAACTCCACATACAGTTTTACCAGTTGTCAGGTCCTGTGTCGTGTGAAACTCCCTTGTTTACTTTCTATTATATTGGATACATACCCTTTGTGTGTATGTTTTTGTCGTGCCAGCCACCTCGGTGGTCGATGTTAAACAGTAGTCTTTGTAGTAACATTCAAGCATATTGGTTGACTGATGAGTGTGCCTGTGCACATGCGTATGTGTGTGTGTGCGTGTGTTTGCTTAAACACAGTGTAACATCGCTGGCTATGTCTATGACTTCAGGAGCTAATACAGCTGCATGCAGACAGAGATGTGTTCATTAATTAATTAATCAATTTCTGTTTTGTTGTTTATTTAAAAAAATGTCATTGCATCACAAATGTCATGGACTCGGCGAGTCCCAAAGGCTTGAGTCTGAGTCAAGTCTAAGTAAAAATGCATCCGAGTCCGTTATAATATTAATATTAATATTCGACTCGTGACTCAGATTGAGGACATTTTTACATCTTTAGAACATTCTTAGACATGTAGGGATTTTACCCTTTCAGCTCGGATGGGCCACCGGTGGGCCCGCGATAATGTTTTTTTTTTTGTGTGTGTTTTTTTTTTGTCAAAATTTGAATAACTACAGTCTTGACCAATACAAAATAGGTATCATTTGAAAGCTTAGAAGCTCTACTTTCATATGCATGCATGCATTATGACCAAAACTAAACAATTGCTTTGAAATTGGCAGACAAATTATAAGTGTTACATTTTGATAATTTATTTCTTTTAAAATTGCAATATACATATTATTGCAATCAGCAAAAACAAAAAATTTATGAAATAGCCATGTGTCATGTACGTTGACACATGGCTATTTTCCTCACAGACAAAAATATAGCGCGTAATAGCTAAGTATATGTCTTTGACATTTATGTTGGTGTTGCTTATATGCTGCGTTCCCTTTACAAAAAGCTTCACTTTGATGCTGCGCTGCTAAGCGCTACGGGGAACAACTCTAGCTGTGAACCGAGCTGAAATAGTGTGTGTAACACGTCAATGAACATTGACCGGAATTTATAGCCTCGGCTGATGTAATCATTAGATGCACCTGTGGCCAGGCTATAAATGGATACGTCACCAGGTGTCGTCAGAAACTCTTTTTTCAGAGCGATTCTGTTTCTGTGTGTTTCACAAACCCTGTCAAAACTTTCTTTCCTCTGTTAGGAGTTAGAATCAGTTAGGCAGTGTGCAGTGAACGTTGTTCTCTTTTCTCTTCTGTTCAGAAAATATTATATATATATATTTCTAAAAAAAGAGAGAATGACTGAAAGCCGCAAACAGTGCGTGTTCCCCTCTTCTCGCTCTATAGCTGAAGACGACACACATCAGTTTTTGCTGTTTGTTTGGGAGCACACTGCTCTCGCGTTGCAGCAGGGTGGGTGCGAGCACTGCGATTTGCTTTAACAGGCAGAGTGCGTCGTGCTCGCCTCGCTTGCTTCCGGGAGTCAGCACTCACGAAAAAAGATCATTCGTGGGGCTCTTGCATGGATTTGGCTGAGGAGCAAGAGACGGGTTGTTCCCTTTCTCTCACTTTTTTTCCCAAACCCAGCTGGTCCTTCACATGATCTCGAAGCGCGTTCCGACGCTTCTTCGGATCATGAGGTGGATCGCGATTCTCTTCCCGCCTCCGAGCTTTCCGTCCGCGATAGAAAATCTCACGGAGGAATTGCTCGATGTTGTTACTCGTGCGGTTGCCAGATTGGACTGGCCACGCGAAAAGAGACCCCCAAACGCTCCAAATTAGGGGATAGATTTTATCTTCCAGTCTAAGAAAGGGAACGCCTCATGGGTCCCTTCCTTCTTTGATAACCTCCATGAAGAGCTTTTTGGCTCATGGAGAACCCTAAAAAAAAAAATATATATATATATATATATATTTTTTTTCTTCCCATGTTCACATACCCTCGGCGTCATTATATTCGACTATCGTGGGTGCTGAGGCACGGGGGTATTCAGTGATGCCGCCGGTCGAAGAGACGCTTGCGGGCTATCTCTCACCGGGCTCGGCATCGTCACTTAAAGCCCTCTCTCCCCTCAAAGCCTTGTAGGACAACCTCCACTTTAGTGGGAAGGGCTTATCAAGCAGCAGGTCAGGCTGGTGCTGCTCTGCACACTATGCTGTTTTACAGGCGTACCAGGCTGACCTCCTGGACGACCTGAGTGTGGGTTCTGCACTTGACGAGCAAGCCTCAGACCCGCCTCGGTCCTGACTGAAGGGAGGCTCAAAAGCAAAGCGTGGCGAGTCGTGCTCCTCCTCCCAGGGATTGGGGACAGTCTCGCCGCCCTCGCCAGCCCCCGAAGCAAGACCTCAGGACTATACATTCTAGTAAGAGAAAACCCTGACGGTCTTGCGCATAGATTAGGGGGTAGTTCCCCTCGGGACGGGGCGCATGCTTCACTTCACCCCTCCCGGTACCCCCTCGAAGCCCCTCCATTCCCGCCACCTCTTGGTGTTTCGGGTTGCAGAGGCTTCCGTCAAAATTGGGTGTTTTCGCTGTTCCTGCATTGTATTCAGGACGTGAAACACTCGACAACCCCTCAACAGGAAGTGTTTAAATATAATACCCATCTCAGAGATCCTGGCAGCGTGGAAACTTCTGCCGGATATATTCTTTTCTGTGGGACTTATAAGGGTAGTTGGTAGAATGCATTTCATGACTTTGCTTTTGCAGATCAGGACCATTTATCATTATGTCAATATGCAAAGCGAAGGCCTTTTGCCACAGATAATGAACAGCAGAGGTGAGTCTGAGCTTGTGGTTCCCTCGAGAGAAGCCAGATCTACAATTAAAGCCCTATCAGCCTTGTCCATGCGTCTATTCCATCAAGACATGCATTGACTGGCCCTGCATGCAAGGGAGACATCGTATTTTATGGCCTGTTGCCAGGCAACGGAAGAGAGGAAATGGGCTCCTAGACCAGATAGGTCACTCTTGAAGAGGAGGCCATCCAAAGCAAGCATCTATCTGCCTGATAATGTACCTATCTCCCCATCCCTGTTAGCTGAGCAAAGAAAGAGAAATTACACGGCAACTCACGTTTAAATTATTGGTTTGTATGTGTGGGTGCATATATATATCACGATTTCAATTTGTATGGTAGTGTGTCTTTCCATATATTATGTTTACAGACTCAACAATCATGCATCAATTGGTAAGACGTGTTTCGAGAAGTGTCAATGGGTTGTACATTTCTCCGATTTATTCTGAGCCACTGAGCACTACTTTGAATTAATAGTAGTGATGGAATCGTCTTTTTAATGGCAGTTCTCCAAAAGCCCAACAAAAGCCATTATTTCTTGCTTTTCCCAAGTCAGCACTATCGTGTCTAAAATTTGCCCTTAAGCCTCTTTTAAATCAATATCAATGTGATATACAAAAAAAAACCTAGTGACACAATAATTTATACCCAAACTTTACCAGGACTTTTACCCTTTTCAGCTTTGCAGTTAGGCTCCTGTGATCAGACACATAAAGAAAACGATTAGCTTATATTTTTTGGTATGTTCAGACAAATGCTTTAGAAAAATGAAATGCTTGTATTAGGCTTAATTGTATTTTTGTTCTACAAAGTAGAGGGAATGGTCTGAGTTCAAGTACTCTCAACTGCAATTAAAGCACACTAGATATTGTTACCAGAATGTGGAGAGCTGACAATTGCTGTCATCAGTGACCCACTCTGAAATGTTAACTCACAGAGCGCAATGACTAAAAGTTAAAGTAACTCATACACTGTGTCACACACATCATTTAGCAACAATTAACATCACTGTTAGAGGGCTAGACCATAAAAAGAACAGCTTTTTTGTCTCTTAGTCTATTTGCCTCTCTGGGAAATATTTGATTTAGTAATGTGGGAGCATACAAGTTAAGGTTGTTAGAAACGAGCATGGAGGCATTTTTCACGTTGGCCTATGGCATTTTGTTCTTCAATTTCTTGTCAAGATAGGGTCGTGACATTAGATGTGTTTTGCAAAGGTCCTCACTTGAACCATTTATCAGAGTCAGTGCAAACAAATCAAAAATAAATAATATTGATGCTCAGTGTATGGGTGGATCACAATGATCCACTAATCCACTATTCATCCAACAACCGACTAGTGGAGAAGTGAGTTTGTCTAGTTTATCAAAATATTTAAGTTTATATTTTTTAAGTTTGTTTAGTGGTGATACTTTAATCAGCTCACTGACAGAGTGATGTGCATTAGCTGCTAGGTGCATTCACAACAAATGGATTTATGTGTCTGTCTGCAATGCTTTTCAATTGGTTTTCTATGTCAACTTGCGCTAGATGAACGTCTTGGACCGTGGCACCATATCTCCCTGATTTTTAGTGTCTCGAGCAGTTTTTAGACATTGTGTATTAAAAAAAAATCGACTTTTAAAATGCGTCTGGAGACACCAATGTTTTGTACTGTGTCTGTGTTCTGAATGGCCCCAGTTTGCATCTTAAAATTCACAAAGCTATGCCGCTTCAGCCATACACATTCAGATAGATGTCTTTGGCCATTGTGTTTGTCTTGTGAATTTTTGGAGCATCTCATTACTAGCATTCCATTTTCACATTGTAACAGGGTTTAAAATGGGCAAGGAGGAGGCAGGAACCTGATGAACAATCAAAGACATATTTAATGAAACAACGTGGGGCTGTCTCTCTCTCAAACCGCCGCATCTGGCTCAGCCTTTTCCCTTTCCGGCTTATTAGCATGCCGTGCCATGCACACTCACAACCCTGCCCCGCCCTCCTCCTCGTCACAAAGTGTCTTGAGACCTCAACATTCTGTTACATCCAAGGAGTTCTATAATACATGGTTCAATTACTTTACACTCTTTCAAGCAAGAAAGCAGTTTACTGTATACAGACCAACACCCCCTAAGAAAGATGTCTGATCGGGGTCAGGTAAACATGAATTTATTGACTGGATATACAGGCAACAAATCAACTAGTTGATTTTGAAAATATGTACTTTTGCAAAAACCCTAAAAAGCTGTTTACCTATATTTAGTAATGAATTACAATTCAAAGAAATGAATTGTAATTTTCAAACATACTGTATATATAATATCATGAGCTATCATATTAAATGAAGAATCCAATCATATCAGTAACCTTACAAAAGCTGATTTATTCTACATGGAACAGTTCCCATCATGGCTGCCATGTTGAGATCACATGACCAGTCAAATTCTACTTGCTTAATTTCAGTAAATAGCCTGTTACTTTCACTCTTGAATTAAATTAATCATGGCTTACTGTGAATAGTGAATTTCTACAATGGCATCTGAAAACTTTTGATTTTGAATGATGCTGCATCCACGCCACTAGGTGTCACTGAAAATCCCAGATGACACATGCAAAATGTTAAATTATGAAGGTATCCCATTAAGATTAGTTTTTCTTTTTTCTACACTGGCTCATTTATTCAAAATTGATAATGATTAGTCCCAGTTCTTGTATAGAAGCATTATATTATTTGTATGTAAGCAGAACACACAATGCAGGGTTGCATTATCTTGTGAATAAGATGCAGTGTAGCCAATGCAGTCAGATTGCAGAAAGGAAAAGTTAAGTTCGGTCACTGGGGACGTTAAAGCATAACACATAAATCTTATCAGACAAGTCCATAACCCAATAAGTGCCGCCATTGCTGAAGTTAATCAATGCTATGCTTTATATGTTGCAGTGCAAAATGGTTTGACTATGCACAGAGCTTCATGTGTATTTCTGCTGTAAAAGGGTGCATTCCATGTAGAGGCTGTCTTAGGGGGTTGGGGTGGGGGGCTGCTTTTGTGCATCTCATTAGTTAATTAGAATGCAGGCACACTGGCTCTATTGTCCAAGCCACCCTGAGGGACAAGACAGTGAGAGAGAATAAGAGTGCACTTTACAGTTCTGTTTTGATGAGTGCACCTCCAAGCTCTGAGAACTCGTTGACCACAAAGACTAAATCATAAATTCATCGCACTATTAAATGGGATACACTATGGCACAACCAGGGTTTTTTCTTGGGTTCAAAAATGGTCTTCAGTGGTGGTTGAGGTACTAAGATGGCCCACAAGCTCAAAGTTGGTTTGTTACATTATTAAATTAATTACTAATTAACAGAATTACTAAACTGCATTTCATGTTTACATTGGAAATCTGGACCTTTTTGAAATGTACAGTTGTTTTACTTCAAAATGCTATGGGAACTCAGATTAAATTAACTTAATTTAAATAAGACCTTATTTTTATAGGGCAAGTTATGGGACTGTGTTTCCAGAAAAAATCTAAATTGTGACCTTGTGACCTTATGACCTTTTTCTTTCATCAGGCTCTTAATAATTTATAGTAATTCATATCTTGAAATATCTAAAGGTGTACTGGACCAGTATGTTAGAGCAAGAGGAAAAAAATAAACTAGTATTTGTTATGGAAAAAAACTCTCCTAAACACAAAGTACTTAAAATAAATTTATTCTACAGAATAAATATTTTAGTAAAGGTGAAGATGTGCATTTTTAAAATCTTTAAAATTGATGTTGATCCATGGAGTTTTCTCCTTTACATCATCAGTGCTGTATATAATGTCGGGGCTGGTCTAGTAGTTTGAGAGGTTTTACTTCTTCCCCATTGATTTAAATTATATGATTTTCTGTAGAATTCATATTAAGTGCATTCATTTGTTGCGTCCACATGCCGAGATATCGACTGCATGTTGAGTCGCGTGCTCTGCGCTACCCCAGAGCTCTTGTTATCCTGTCTCTGGGGCACAACGATGTACGTTGCGGTGGTAAATTTGCTTTGGTGGCCCAAAAGTTTCAGCAGTCTTGTGCTGATGGAAAGATTTGTTACTATTTACATTTACATTTATGCATTTGGCAGATGCTTTTATCTAAAGCGACTTACAGAGCCCTTATTACAGGGACAATTCCCCCGGAGCAACCTGGAGTTAAGTGCCTTGCTCAAGGACACAATGGTGGTTTTATTATATTTTATTATCTACTATGTTTTATTTATTTTATATTGAATTAAGTTTTCTTGTTATTTGGCGTGAGATTTACTTGGATAGAGTGAGAGAGTGAGACAGAACCTGAAAGCATGTCTCACGCCAGACGCGTGACTGTTGGCAACTTTGGTTCTCTGTCCAAGTTTTATCATGAGAACTGAGGGGAACTATTTGAGTGTGATTTACATAATGTATATTGTTCCATATTCAAATTGGCCCGCTAAATTAACCAAGCTTTTCTTGTTCAGTTGAATCATGTGTCTGTCAAAATATTTAAAGAGTTAGACTTTGTCGGGACGACTCTTAATTGCATTTTTAGAATTCTAGCATGATCAATTTTTCAACAATAGTTATTTAAATATTTAATGGTGTGCATTTTATAGCTCAGCTGGTGCCTCGAGCAGATTGTCAGAGAAAGAATAATGTTCAAAGCTGGAGGATCTCTGGCAAATGTAAAGAAAGGCTTTAAAAATGAACCAAGTATTCTACACTGATGTAGAATGACAGACTGCTCAACATGCATAGGCCTGGCTGCCTGCTCCTCAGCTTGTGTCAGATGTGTGTTTTCACCCAGAGGCACCCTTTATACGCTTTTTATCTGTTCTCAACCCATTCCACCTCTCTAAACCCTGCTCTGTTCTCACTGTGTGTTAAGTCCAGACTGCTCTATAGCCTCTGTAAACCTAGTTGCTCATACCTAGTGTAAACAAACCACTATAAATTCAGCCCTGCTCTCAACCTCTGTAAAACCAAACTCTGTAAACGGGTGTTTATATTTCAACTTATCCCTAAATAAAGTCAGAAATGTGAAGCCTATAATTTTATAAAAGCAATTAAATTCATTCTTAGGTTTTAAAACTCATGTATTATTTGAGCTGTAAAATTGTTTAAATCATTGTTTAAGGGTTTATGGTGTTACGTGGTAATGGCAACAAAGTTGTAAAATGGATATGACTTTACATAGAAGAAGTAAGTGATTGTATCACACTAAAATCATGTTAACAGGCATATTGTTTATATCTTGTGGCTATACTTTTGAATCAGTGAGCACATTAAAGTTCACGGCTTGCCATTCACTTCCATTGTACTGTTCTCACTGTAATCCAAATTGTAGCTTTTTTTTAAGAAGAAAAGGAGGAACAAGTCTAAATTAATTGTTGTGGTAATCAACGTTATGTCACAAATAATGCTGATTGAGGTTAACTTGAACCTTGAATATTCCTTTAAATAATATTTTCACACTTTTTGCATAATTTTTGTCTAATTTCCTCTCAAACATTAACTTCACTGACTTTTGTCTATTTGGTAAACAGTTATACCAAAAGAATATTATAAATATGTATTTTTTATTATTATTTTATTTAGGGGGAAATTTGTTTGGTGTGTTCGAAATGTTGTAATTTGTAAAAAAAAAAATTATAGATATCATTTTCACACTATAAATACTGAAATAGTTTGTTAATTTTGTTTTTTGTAGATTATTAAACATGTAATAATTTACATTTTTATAAAGGATATTCTTAGTTATTTATTGAAAATATGGGTCTGGGACAAGGCTTAAACAATACAATCAATACTTGAAAGGCATTTGAAAGTGCCACAAATAAATTATGAAGGTCTGGAAAAAAGTTTCTAACTCAGTGACCTTAATATAGCAAAAAGAAAAATGTTCAGAAACACCCGAACTCTGTAAACCCTGGCCTACTCTCAGTCTGTAAAACTCACCCTGCTCTCAGCCTCTATGAATGCCAAACTCTTACAAGTCATAAACACTTCTTGAAATATTTAGTGTTTGTGTGACTTGTTGACATTTTTTCCTGTCAAAGTATTGAATTGTGCTGAATGGTTTGCCTTTATCCATAAGAATGACTTAGATGGATAATCTCAGGCCAACGTTTTTTTTAGGGTATGTTCCATGTTTTCAAGCAAGAGATAAAGGTTGTAAAATTGCAGCCATGTGCGTCAGCAGTGAGCACAGATATCATGCTGGAATGTTTGAGTTTGACAAGGCCAGTCTGACAATGGAGAAGGGGATCAGTATGTGTCTGCCCACATCAAAGAGAATTCAGTGAAGCAGGGAGCTGTTTGATTAGCTCGGCATCGATAAGGCTTAAGATTTTAGCTCGCTTAAGACAGCTGACAAGGAAACAGGATTTCTTGTCTCTTCCTAAGTGTTTTACCACTCTGCTGATGTCCGAGGTTGAAAAGATTCTGCCAACTGAATATTTTTAAGCAGGCTAGGATTTGATAGAAAAGTGCAATTCTCCCAATTGTAATGCTTTTCAGTTGTAGTTCCTTTAATTGTGAGTATTTAATGCCTAATGCATGAATTTCTGCCTTTAATGCGCTACAATGAAGTTGCACAACTATTACCATGTTCTGCTTATGAAGGACTATTCAAACCAAGTCAGAGTTGAAAATATGATGATTTCTATTTTAGGGCTGTTGAAGGAATATTCCAGGTTCAATAAAAGTTAAGCTCAATAGATAGCATCTGTGTCATAATTTCTGGGTTACAGTGAGGCACTTGCAATGGAAGTGAATGGGGCCAATCCGTAAACATTAAAATACTCAAAGTATAGCCACAATCGTGTTTTAACATGTTTTTAGAGTGATAATATAGCTTATTAACCTTTTCTGTGTAAAGTTTTATCCAAATTTAGAACTTCATTGCCATGACAACATGACACAGTAAACCTAAACCTAAACCCTAATGTAATTTTTTTAAACAACTTTATAGCTCAAATAATACACAAGTTTTACAGAAGAATTAATGTAAGTGTAAAATTCTAATCTTCACATTTCTGCCTTTAAACCCTCCAAACCTAAAACCTTTTTTTTTCCTTCTCCAATTATTCATTTACCAAATGAAATATGTAACTTATTTAGCTACTAACCTGTAGCCAGGGTTGGGGAGTAACGAAATACATGTAGTCGGAATACTTGTTTAAAATACAAAATATAAGTAACTGTATTCCACTACAGTTACAATTTAAATCATTGGTAATTAGAATATAGTTACATTCAAAAAGCATTTAGATTACTGAAGAGATTACTTTGCATATTATTGTCATTTGTTTCATTTAATATTTTGTTCTTTCAGATGGAAAACATGTATCCATATAAATGATGTGATCCAAAGTGAATTTGAACAGTGGTGAAACGTTATGATGTGTTACATTCAGACAGAGAAGTAAGTTTGAAGTAAGTTTAGAGCAGCAGATATAAAAATAAACCTTGTGTAAATTGTCAGCTTTACGCTAAGCTAAAAGGCTGTTTCTAGCAATTTTACATGCAAAAGTTACCAGGCACGATCATGTTTTTTAATCAAGAAAATTCACGGTAGATAATTTCTTTTTTCTAGTATGACCTTTGATATTAGGGCAAAAATCATGTTCTTGATTTTTGTATCGTTTTCCTGTAAAAATATCTAAAAATCCTTAAAACAAGATCAATTTGATTGATCTTGTTTTAGAAACAAGATTGCTGAAGATATTTAAGTTTTTCAGGGAATGTATTTTTAACATCTTACTGTACTGCAGAGTTTTTATGGTCATAACAAGAGAGAAAAAAAAAATCATGTAATGCTGAAGAATTAATCCAAATGCGTATACATATATCTGCAGAAATAGTTGTCAATGAATTTCCATTTGAATTTAAACATAACAAAATAACTGTCAAATAGTGATTAAAACATAGATATAAAAAATGTAGGGGTGATTTTGATCATATAGTTATATTAGATCTGTTCGATGCATTGGCTCATCAGATCTCCTTCTCCTCTCCCATATGCTGGAGTGCTGTGCTTGAAGGGTGTAGCTGTTTCACTCAAAGAGCATTGGCACTGACACACTTTACTGCTCTGCTTCAACCCTCTGTGATTTGCAGTTCAAGATGATCCGTGATGAAATGTCTGCTACAGACATTCTTGTTGAGAGAAATGGTGAAATGTTTACCAGTCATTGCTTTTTCAAATAGGCTTGGGCTCTGAAAGCTGTGAAAACCTAATATTCCATTGCATATCGAAGACGCTGTACACCGGTACTGATATAATTTGAAAATGTTCCGATTTTAAAATCTTGTGTGCACTCATTTGAAGTGCCGGTTGGGGAACTTCCACAGCAGCTTTTAAACACACAGAACTATAAACAAGTGAGCAGCAATCTGGCGATAGGTTTTATATCTATATCTGTGTCATGATGCAACAAAAATGAGATTTTTTATTTTAAGTGTATTGTTATTCAAAACTGTGAGCAGTTGTAATCTTATACTAACTTTATTCTCTTTCATCTTTATTGAACTTCGCTGTTTAATGCAATTATATTCTTATCTCCATCTGAGTTTAGATTTTTGTTGAATAGAAGTAATTGAGTGTTTGTTGACCAAATGCAAAGGTCAGTTTCTTTTTCCCCACAAAAAGTAATGTGTAAAATGTGAAAAAAAATTGTCATTAAGCAAAGTACAAGCACTTCATTTAGCTCATGAAATTACAAGGCTGTCTGCTGTAGAATGTATGCATTTCTACAAATTCGATCAGATTCACTTGTATTGTCTCTTGTATGTTGTGTATTGTGCAAAGCACCAGCATTGTTAAGGGAGGAGTAACATGATGCTTCACAGGAGTCATGACCCACTGAGGAAATCCAATAGGAATGGGTTTATCCCACAGGACACAGATGCCCCCAGGCAGCCATGACAATAAAACTCAACTACCATTCTCCTCCTCTCACAGCACCAATCATAAAGAATAAATCTCATATCTGTTTTCCCTGGTTCATCGTTAAGAGACCTGAGTAAGGCTGGTGGGAGCGGTAGACTACAGAATGTAAGCTACAAATGCTTTCTTATGGTGGTGGTCTAACCTCGACCAGCAAGTATTTTAGAAAGAGATATTTATGTTCATGCCCCTTTGTGAGGTCCCTAATCTGCACTGTTCCTCCATAAAGGAAATAAAGATTGGCAGCCCACATAATTGCCTCTAGATTTTAATGAGAGTATTGTTGTATTATCCTTGAAAAATAAACAGCCGTCTTATTTGAAATGAAAAGGATGAATATTCTTGTGAAAGAGTGACTGTTTGTAAATTACAAACCAATATCACGAGCATAAGTGTTGTTTACTGAATTCCCGTCCACTAATTTGATTGGACACTCAGCTGACTTTGTCCAATCAGATAAGAGGATCGGAACTAACTGTAGTATGGTTCTTTATATAACATTTTACAGTATATTACACACATATGAGAAATATACCTACACTTGTCAGAGCATACTTCACAGGGGTCAGGATGAGATAGCAGAGTGCTCACAGTGATTGGCCTGTTTCTCATACGGCATTTGTCTGGTCTGAACAGGTCATAATTAGCTTGAGACAGACACAGCTGACAGACTGTAGAGTGAGACACCCTCACTCCTCCACCACATGGCTTAGTCAGGATTACTGGACATACCATCACTCTGCCCCGGAACTCCTCTCTCTTCATTGGCACTGAGGGACACGCAAAGACCACGGTCCACAGCGCAAACAAATTACACGCTCAGCTAAATGGCATGCTGGTTATTTATTTGCAGGAGAGACACTTTAAACAGGGTTTACAAGGGTTTCAATTTGGAGAAACCATTCTTGAATTCTCAATCCAGGCAGACATTTGTTTTGTTGCTTAAAGTGAAAGGTGTTATAGTTAGCTTCAAACTGAGACTATTCCTCTTTTACAAAGCCTTAAGTGCCCTTCCAGTATTATAAGGTGCTGCACGCTTCTGACATGAAGATTGTTCCAAATGTTAGGCAACTTAAATACTTAATGCAGATGGAAGCATTATTGAGTATTTGAGTTAATTTTGACCCTTTAATAAAAAGGTTTTCGAGCAATGTGGGCAGGTGGGCTTCATTACATTTATTGATGATTGTGAAGGTTAATGTTGTTAAAATGAATTGTATTCCAAAATTCATCTACCTGTGGCAGTCTCACCCAATAGATGTCCCCCTCTCTTATTTCAAGCAATTTGATAGCATAGCAAAGTCCTTCATTTGGAATGGAAAACGTCCCAGATTACATTTCAGTAAGCTGCATAGGCCGATTGACAAAGGTGGGCTAGGCATACCCAATAATTAGTTTTATTATTATGCATTCGGGCTCATTGGTCACTTCCACCTGAGAGAGCCCCTCCCTGGTTTTGTATTGAACAGAACGTTTTTGCCCCTATTTCGCTATTTCAAAGCCTTTCTGCCAATCTATCCAGAGAAGTTAAATTACACCCTGTTATCTTGTACTCAGTATTGACAAAAGTGTCCAGAGTGTTTAATTCAGACATTTATTAAAATGTTTCCTCAAGCTTATGGCTGAAACCAAAATTATGTGTTAATAAGTCCCCTTTCTGCTGGTCAGAGTGGATTATGAGGGGGTTACTACACTCGGTGACCTTTATGAGTATGTAGTGTTGAGATCATTTGAAAATTTGGTTCATCATTTTGGGATTCCCAGATCTCAGTTCTTTAGGTATTTACAGCTGCGCCACCTGCTCTGTACTATTTTGGGAGTAGCATCCCTAAAGCACCAGACACTCTGGAAGGGGTGATTACTGTTTTGGAAACGGTTATAAGGCATCAGTGTTACTCCCTGCTTATTCATAGTCTGGTGGATGGTCAAGTCTGCATCTGGAGACACAAGGGTGCACCTTATGCAATTCAAGATTTTATATTGATTCTATTGGACACCCTCTAGATTGTATAGGCTTGGTCTTAAAGACACACCCACCTGCTGGCAGTGCCAGTCAAAGGATGGAGACACAACCCATGTCTTTTGAGGGTGTGTTAAGATCCAGGAATAATAGTAATAGTGCGGTTTAATTGGTGATTCTGTGTATATATGTTTTGTTTTTCTGTGTTCAATAAGTTAATCAGAAAAAAAAAACAATAATGCTGCCATCTAAGATACATAGTTTAAGTCAAATTCTAAGGCACCATTGAGAAGGCAAAAAAATAAATTGCGTCAAGCTCAGTGAAAAAAAAGGTGGATGATACTATAATGTTGATTTTACATAAACTTATACAACCCCAATTCCAAAAAATTTGCACAGTATGAAAAATGCTAATAAAAACAAAAAGGAGTGATTTGTAAATTATATTCACCCTTTGCTATATTGAATGCACTACAATTACAACTACTGATCTTTTCCCTTCTAAATTTCATTGGTTTTTTTTTAAATGTACTGTAATTTCAAATCATATAACTGCAACACGCTCCATAAAAGTTGGGACAGTTGTGTGTTTACCACTGTTAAACATCACCATTTCTTCTGATAACAGTTATTAAGCATTTGGGCACTGAAGACACATGTTTGTTAAGTTTGGAAAGTGGAATTTCCCCCCAATCATTCATTATGTTATTCCTTTAGCTGCAAAATTTTATGGGCTCTTCATTGTCATTTGGTGTGCTTCATAATGCATCACACATTCCATTCCACTGTTCTACTTTCCATCTGAGACCAAGCCCAGAGAAGCTGGCAGCCTTTCTGGACAGTGTTGATGTAGGGCTTCTGCTTTACATAATAAAGACTTAACTTGCATCTGTGGATGCAGCGTGGAGTAACAAAGGTTTACTTAAGTTATCCCAAGCCCATGTTCATGATATATGTTACAGATGAATGCTGTTTTTTAAGACAGTGATGTCTGAGGAATTTGACGCACGGAGATTTGACCAGATTCCTTGAATCTTTTAACTATTTTGTACACTGTAGAGGGTGAAATGCCCAAAATGCTGGATTGTTTTCAGAAGCATTTGTTGGCAAATTGACAAGTCTAGAATGAAAGACTAAGTTTTTTTTTGGAGGCTCCCCATATACTATGACATGATTGCCTCACCTATTTAACATTTCCTGTTTCACATCACCTTGTTATTTCAACTCGTCAAATTGTTATTAGTCTAACATTTCTGTAATAAACAGTCTCAACTTTTTTGGAGCATGTTGCAATCGTTTGAAATTACTGTACACTTACAAAAAAAAAAAAATGTATTGTGTAGTTATAATGCTTTAGAGCAAAGGGTAAATATAATATACAAATCACTCCTTTTTGTTTTTATTAGCATTTTTCATACTGTCCCAACAATTTCAGAATTGAGGTTATAGTTATATAACTAAAAGTTTATATCTAAATAAATATAAGTATTTTAAAAAAAAAAATATATATATATATATACACTGGCGGCCAAAAGTTTGGAATTATGTAAAGAGTTTGCTGTTATGGAAAGAAATTGGTACTTTTATTCACCAAAGTGGCAATCAACTGATCACAATGTATGGTCAGGACATTAATAACGTGAAAAATTACTATTACAATAAAAAAAAAAAAAAAAAAAAAAAAGAAATGCAGAACTGCTTAAACTACTTCAAAGAGTTCTCATCAAAAAATCCTCCATGTGCAGCAATGGCAGTCTCTCATCCTTGGCATTCTAGCTGTCAGTTTTTCCAGAAACTCTTTTCACCCCACACTTCCTGTAGCACTTGCCATAGATGTGGCTGTCTTGACGGGCACTTCTCACGTACCTTACAGTCTAGCTGATCCCACAAAAGCTTAATGGGGTTAAGATCCACAACACTTTTCCAATTATCTATTGTCCAATGTCTGTGTTTCTTTGCCCACTTTAACCTTTTCTTTTTGTTTTTCTGTTTCAAAAGTGTCTTTTTCTTTACAATTCTTCCCATACTGCCTGCACCCCTGAGTCTTCTCTTTATTGTTGTACATGAAACTGGTGTTGAGCGGGTAGAATTCAATGAAGCTGTCAACTGAGGACATGTGAGGCATCTATTTTTCAAATTCTGATGTACTTATCCTCTAGTTTAGTTGTACATCTGGGCCTTCCACATCTCTTTCTGGCCATTTGTCCTTTGTCTTTGAAGACTGTAATGTACACCTTTGTATGAAATCGTTTTGGCAATTTCAAGCCAAATTTTATAGCCTTCTTTCCTCAAAATAATGATTGACTGATGAGTTTCTAGAGAAAGCTGTTTCTTTTTTTGCCTTTTGAACTCATTTTGACCTTAATACATGCCAGTCTATTGCATACTGTGGCAACTCAAAAAGAAACACAAAGACAATGTTTAGCTTCATTTAACAAACCAAATAGCTTTCAGCAGTGTTTGATATAATGGCAAGTAATTTTCTAGTACCAAAATTAGCAATTTAGCATGATTACTCAAGGATAAGGTGTTGGAGTGATGGCTGCTGGAAATAGGGCCTGTATAGATTTAATCAATCATGACTTTTTTTAAAGAGTGATGGTGCTGTTTTTTACATCAGTAATGTCCTGACTATACTATGTGATCAGTTGAATGCTACTTTGGTGAATTAAAGTACCAATTTCCTTCCGAAACAGCTAAATCTGTAAATGTTTCCAAACATTTGGAATATATACAGTATATATTTGACCCAATATTTGTGTGTATTTTCCTGCTTCTTTGAGTAATGCTGGGTTAGCTTAGCACCATGCTACGTGAAAATGTATTGGAATCAAATCTCTCATTTGTGGGGAACCTGGGCTCCAAGGTTTCAATGACAGTTAGGATGCAGCCTAAGGTCACGTCCACACTAATCCTTTTCCCTACATTTTCAGATTGCTAACGTCATTATATTCCTAAGTATACGGTTATAAATGCTACATTTTTAGTGGAGGAAATTGCATTTCTAGTGTGTATGAGAGGTGTAAACATAACAGAATCAACTCAATTGTATTAGTATGGACATAAGACTAGCATTGCTGATCATCAGTTTATATTGTATTTTGGGTGCTAGTCCCCCAGAAAGGGATGCTGGTCTGCTGGTGACCTTACCAGGTTTTAAGGGTGCTTTCACACTAGCACTTTTGGTGCACATCCGGGGTCGAATGGTGTCAATGTTTGGTTGTATGGATGCTATGAAGGCTGTTTTCTGATTTTGGGTTTGCACCCGGGTCTGCTTGAAATGTGGTCTGGGGTATGGTTTATGTGAACTCTGGTATGGTTCGCTGCTGATATGAACACAATCATGCCAAATCGCAGAAGTGAACAGCTTGTGATGACATATCATTTGCGTCTTTCCAGAATTGCGATCCCATTTATTGTGGTATAATGCATTTCTCATACCAGCTTGTCTCCAAATAAATTCCCTGCAGAGAGTACCTCACATCCTTCACAGCTATTGCAACTCATCCAAGTACTTGCGGCAGACAAACACTAACATTCTTCACATCATTGCACATTCAGTGCATCCGCGGCAGACAAACACAAGTGTCTTTCTGTGCATGGCAAGTTTCTGTGGAAAGAGACAAACTTTAATACTTCACTTAACACAGAGACATCTTTTCGAGTGGTTACCTAGCTACAGTGGTAAACAGCTGCTGCTTGTACTCATGTTGATGAACGTAATCAGACCCAAATAATATGATGTCAACAGAGATCAGAGCAGGCAGCGGAAGGGGGAGGAAACTAACTCGGTTTTTGAGAAATTGAACCAAGTGTGAAAGCGCCCTTAAACTACGCTTAATACAGCTTCAAAAGAAAGACCATGCTTGTCAGCCAGCTTCACCAGCTAGCTTTTGCTGGAGAAAAGCATGGCTATCATGGTCCACCATGTAGACCAGCACCAAACTAGCAATTACAAACATAAATCAACCTAGACCAGCATGGAAATTGCTTGCTGGTTAAGCTGGTCTTTGTAGCAGGAAAGGCATCCGGCAAGCTCACTAAGTTTTGAAATGGAGCTAATAAGTCCGTTCTTGAGTGGTACTGAAGGCAGGAAATTAGCGTACATGGGCTGATCTTTCAGGGAGGCGTTTTCTGCCTCTCTGGTTGGATGTCATATGAATGATGAGCTTTTCTGTACTTGCTCTGTGCTTTGCAATTGTCTTTGTGGAGATCAAACGCCTCTCTGTCAGACAGGGACATTTTATGTTTAGCCTTAGTCCTTTGGCAATGTTCCCTTTCAAATTAAATTTGAAATGAAGTAGCAAAGTGCTGCTAATGTGGACCTGCAAGTCACACAGGTTTGCATGAATCACTGGAGGGCTAGGAAAGCAGATTGACGTTTTTTTTCACAAGGATGACCACTGATCAGTCACTTGAAATTTTTCTCATCCTCCACCATTGATGCAACAGAGCAACTGCTCTCAATGGCTTTCAACAGTAAGTCAATTTACTGTAATTAGAGCTTGTGGCTCAAGGCCCCACTTTGAGTTGCACAGGATCAGGCTGATCTACATCAACATACCGAGCTCTGAGACATAATCTACTCCCCACAACCTACTTTGTAAACAGATAGTCCTACCCAAAACTCATACTATTGGTTGAGCCAATGTAGCCATGCAAGGCTGGTCAGAATGCTAAAAAAAAAAAAACATTTTGAAATCCATGGAAATCAACCTGCAAATGGCTTAGTTTTAATTGTCTCCATATTACACTTCATATGATAATTATCTCTGCATATTAAACTAGCTCAACTGGTAGAGCATGGCAGTAGTAAAGCAATGGTCATTGGTTATATTTAAAGGAAAATCACCTACTGAAACTTTGAATGCCTTTAAAACCATCTGCCAAATGCATAAATGTTAATGTAAATGGATAGAATAAAGTATACCATAAATACTGAAAAAAATTATACATTTCATTATTAAAGAGAAATGGAGAGAGTGAGGGGTGTGATATTCACTTAGTGCCGTCATTGATTTATGTTGCCACCAGTCAGAAAATGAATCTCTGATGTTTAGTCACCCAAATCATGAGAATTAAGTGCAATTAGATTCCTGCAGCAAATTCGTGATGGGAGGTGGCCCTTCAAGTTTCAAGCTGACACTGCAAACTGTGGGGGATTTACACCATTAAAGGTAACAACATATTTAAATACAATTAACTTGTGTTTGGCAAAGGATATTCAAGTCAGTTGAACCTGTGTTAGTCACACATTGGGCCAGCCTTTGAGTGAGTGGGCTAATTTATCATCCAGAAGACGTGCAATGTTTAAAGAACACATTTATCATAACAGCAATGGCCACATACTGGAGTATCTTCAAGAGATGGTGTACCTACAAATGTAAAATTTGTCATAATTGACAGCGTCATATTGTTCCAAACCTGAATAACTTTTTTCTTCTGTGGAACACAAAGTTAATCTCTGTCACCATTCACTTTCATTGCATCTTTTTTTCCATACAATGAAAGTGAAAGGAGACTGTGGTAAAAAATCTTTGTCTGCAACTTCGATCATCCCCATGTGTAGGACTTTTTTTATGTCCTCTGCACCTGCCTACAAAAACACAGGTGTGCGTGGGGTGTTCATTTACTAGAAATAAAGATACGACCAGTAAACTCACTAACAGATGTACATTTACATTACATTGTGTATTTTTCTTTCTAAAGCCAAATCTCATCATTCCCTACATTATATTAAACCACCACGTTCATTGATCTTAACCAAGATTCCAACCTGTTTATAGAGTATAAAGCTGAAATATACAATAAAATGTACCTTTGAGCAGCAGGTCGGTGGCGCAGGAGGCTTTATCACAAGCTCAATTATGCTTCATGGGCCTTGAATCAGAGACATTGCTCTTGATCTGTAGACTTGCGCTTTGGCATTTAGTTGCAGTCTGCCGTAACCTGTGGCAGAGTAGAGTGTATTTACTTGGACTTCTGAGGTTGGCAATCCTCCTTTTCTAGATTGCAGCCGATTTATTTATGCTGGCCTCTGGTGTAGTACTGTTGTGATCCTGGGATAAACAGGGAATTTACCCTAAAAAAGAAAATGGACATTGATATCCGTGGAGCAGGCATTTATCCTTCTTAGTCATGAAAAAAGGAACCTCAGGTGTGGATTATACATGTCACTTGCTTTGTAAACATGTTTTGTCTTTGTGTGTGTACAAGTGTAGGTACATAAAGGTGCAACGTTTATGCACTTTCAAAACTTTTCTGTTTGTTTGAGCATCCCAATCAGCCCAACATAACAACATTGAACAACCAGTGGCATTATTTGGGCTATTTGGGATTATTGGAATATGGGGGATTATTGGAGTGTGTTTGAACCTGCTTGTAAATGCATTATCTTTACAATTTTCAGTTTGGTAACACTAGTGGTGCAGAAATTACACACTTCACCTTTAAGTTGTATTTGGACTGGCTATTTTTTGTGTTTTTGCCTTCATGTCTCTAATCCCAATAGCTTTATAGATTTTGGCATTAATTAAATAATTAATTAAAATAATAATTAAAATTAAGACATAAACACTTAAATTAAACCATTACATCTCAAATAATTAGTTTTATTTTAGAAGCTTTGTTTATTTCACTTGTCTTTTTTACAAATCTCTTTAATGTGCGCTGATGCCCATCTGTTTTATCTGCAATGGTTCCCCCTCCATTTCTAATGCTGTAATTGTGCAGACCTTTCTGACGGAGTGAAATCTTTGTAAACGTGTTGCTTTATTTTCTGGTTCTCTGCTTTTGAAGCAAATACTCAATTATGAGTAGCTTAATTGAAGTCTTAATTCGTCTTAATGGGTCAAATATAGTACACAAAGTTGTGAGTGTGTTTTTTTAATTGCTTTGTATGGAGCATTGTTGTTGTTCATTGATTTTGCTCTTTGTAAATTGAGGGTATGGGAACAAAACCGATTTTTCAACACTAGGGGATGGAAATGCCCTAAATATCTGCAAAGTTGGAGTTTGTCACTTCTATCCTCATTTTTCTAGATAAGAGTATAAAATAGAACTTTGCAGCTACTTACATAGTTCCATCTGTTGTTACAATATGGTACTATGTAACCTTGAGAAAATTGAAAAACAATTGCCCATGCCTCTTTGTCCTAAGCTGTTATTACTTTTTGTAATTGCCTTCAAGTCAGTTATGATGAAAAATAGGATAATAATTAAAGTTCTTGGGTTAAAGGGAGTATTCTTATCTTATTTGTCTTGTTCAAACAATATATTACAGACCCACAACCATAGCCTCTTTTTGTTCTTGCCTAAGAACAGAAAGTTGCAACATTTGTACATCACGCATGCATAGACTGAGACAAATACTGGAACTGGATTAGTCAGTGCAATCAGACCTGTTCATCAGCATGGTAATGAGGCCAGCCAACTCACACACAACTTTCCCTCACCCTGAATGCCCTCTGTGCTGGCATCTGTTGGAAGACGTCCACCTAGAGGGGAGCCCAGGCCCTCCAGTTTCCATAGTAACTTGCCAAGGGCCCCCGCAGTTTGGTCCGCAAGTTCAAAGTTGACATGCCACCCCAGAGACGCTGTTTTTCCTCATTGGCTGGTTGGGTAAGAAGAGGAATATTAAACTGAAGCAGCTGTTCTCCATGGAGTTCCTCTGTAATGGGGTTTTTCTCATTTACTGCCAACCTCAAATTAACCACGCATGCTTCACTGTATTAGAAGTGAGAATAACAGTACTTACTTCTAAATGTAGTTCATCAGAGAAGTCCTCAAAAATAGATGCACAGAAAATGGAATTGTGATCATGATTGAGTATATACAGTCTTTTTATTGTAGCATTTGAAATAGCTTATGAGAGATATTCAATTCAATTTCATGGATTGCAGTAACGTGGTCCAAAGCTTTGAATAGCCACCTGGAGAAAATTAATTCAGAAATATTAACTTGCAGACTGAGGTAAATAATGTACAGTATAATGTCAAATAGTATCACATTCTATGTAGAAGAGGGGGGAAATAAAAAAATATTTACAAGTATTGTGATATTGTACTCCACAGTATTGTATTGATGTTCTAATTCCAAGAATTCATATTTTTTTGTTACATTTCTCACATTAACCTAACTCTATATAATGTATAACTATTTTCTTGTTAAAATGCCTTTATTTCTACCTTAGGAATGAAATCAAAACAATATGAAACAATAAAATCCTGTATTAACATTTTTCAAGCAAATCCTTCAACAGTATAAAGATAGAAATGCACTAAAATAGCACCAATTCAAGTAACATTAAGCATTTCCCAAATTCTAAGTGGAAGTTTGAATAATTGAAATAACTAGTCCCCCCATAGATACCATATTCATTGTAATGGGCATTAAATCTCTTTAACTGTCATCCTCCACAATATTAATCTGCCGGCAGACTGTGGCTATCCTCTTTGCTACATCAATCATAAAGCCAAGTGCCAAGCGGCTCTTTTAACTACACATGAAAGTGCTGTAGACAACTTCTTATTCTGCGTTTTCGTGATAGTTAAGATTTGACCTGCTTCAGTGGTAATTAAATTATGCCTCGCAAAGTACTTTCTTTCTGTCACAAGTCCCATCTGTGCTTGTTTTATACATACAAATATCATTAAGAGGTTATTTCCCATTGCTGCTGTCTGTGTACCACAACACACAGACAGTAGGGATGGGAAAGGACCTCTTAATGATATTTGTATGTATAAAACAAGCCTAGATGGGTATGCGTTAGTGTAATGACTTGGGCGGAAACATCACAAAAGTTCTGCCCTAGTTCCACCAGTGTTTTAGCTCACTTATGCTTTATTAACGGTAAATGCGTTAATTGTGAAATTAACACTTGTGATGAGGAGGAGGGTGGGCCTGGGCTATGAAGTCACACAGCCGGCCCCCAATCAGGCTAATTAGCTGAAAAGAGGGATAAAGCCGAGCCAGATTTGGCAATTTTAGAGAGAGAGAGCCACACGCAGCTGCCGTGTGTGTTTATTTTGGTGTCTTTTTAAGTTTTCATTTAACATTATTTTGACTGTTTAGCAGGTTCCCGCCTCCTCCTTGCCCATTTAAAACTCGGTAACAATGCTTTAAACTTTTTTTGAGTTAAAGCATTAATTTTGACAGCTGTAGTAAAGATAAACTTGCTGTAACCAATGTGCGTTATTTCCTGACACTATTATTTAAATTTTTTTACTGACGCTAGAACCCAAACAGCAAGTTAAACACTTGTTGCACAGAGCAGCAAAGTTATATGAAAATGAATGAGAAACAAGTAAGTAAAATATTGGAATATATCACCATACACCAAATATAAAGTATTGCAATATTATCACATTGTGGCCCAGATATCAGTATAATATTGCATAGTCTGCTGATTCCCACCCCAAATTCTGTGTCAGACTGCGTGTGATATGGTTGAATGGTTAAATTAGATTATCTAGCTGTCATGTTTGTCATGATTGATGTGTTTAACTAAACATTAGCCAAGGATGTGCCGAGGCTAAAATGGACACTTAAAAGCTGCCTATCCATAATTTATAAAAATGGCCAATTCTTTAATTATTTAGACTGTATATTGAGCACTGACAACCTGAGAACAAATCAGAATGAAAAGGTTTGAGGTACATTAGATTTAGCCTCTTCATCTCACTGGAGAGCACACGGCTAGCTTTGTTGAAGATTTGTTGTCAGATAAAGTTTTTTTTTTTTTTGGAATCTGTTGTGGTGGAACTCACAAAACAAATCCTTGCTGTGTGTACCAAGAATGTGTGTATGTTTTAGAGGTTAAGCCTTAAATCTATGAAGAATTAATGACGTAGTGCATATCTAAGTTTGACCATGCTCTTTCATCTTCCCTTTATGGCCCGTCTGACGGGGCATTTCAAAGCACCTTAGTGCTGCCTCGGAATGGTAAAAATGAACTTGTTGTCAGGAAAGTTTGTCTGTGGGAGAATATCTTTAATCTGACCCAGAAAATATGTAAGCTCTCTCTGACTTGACATTCAGTGTCAGGCGAACGTCAATGTGTTTACTGCTCATCTCAGTCTCTAATAAGCCTTGCTGATTAAGACGCACTTTGCTTTGCTTGTTTTGCCAACATCAGTGTGTCTGACTCTGTTACATTAGGATTAATACACCATCATGCCATTTTGATGGGATCATTCGTTAGCGTTCTGAGATAAATTAATGCAGCTGTATATTTGTATAAATATAGTGATTTAATGTAGAGAGGATGTTACTTGCTTAGTGTCAAATGCAAACATGTGTATTGGTAGCACATCAATGATCTTGGGTAAATGATGAGCTGTTTTCATTAATCTTCATATGTACATTCCATGACATCTAATATATATATATGGGATAATACAATAAGTCAAGGAAAAATATTATTCATTGTTGATTATGTGTAATACAGTATATTGCTCATTTGAAAGACAGCATTGTAAGAAAACTGTAACACTACTTTAACACTAGCCTCTTTAATTATAACATATTGTGTGTGATATGGTAAAATGCCACATATAGCAGGTTTTTAAATTTACAATGTATATAATACACTAAACTCTGCTGAAAAATGTATTCAAATAAAACAGACTAAAGCCCTTCATACCACAATTGATATTGTCATGTGGTATCGTTAGACTCTTTGGGGCATTCCTACTGCTATTGCTTTAATGTTATTGCTGGACTGCACATCTGTCCATAGTAGCTTGGGAAATTATACAGATTATACTGCTGGTATTTTGACAATGAATCAGTTCTATTATTTCTAATAATTAAACATTTTCAGGGGAAAGTGGTTTTATATAACCTGCGGTAGTGCTCATGCATGAAGTCATGAACAAGATGAACGGTCTATCAATGTATGAACTCACTCGGAATGACAACATGGTTTTTCACACATCATTTTTATTAGGGTATACTGAATCCATGAATGTGACTACAGACAAATTATATAGAACAGTGAAATCGCTCACAGAAACTTTTATCTTTCTCCATCTTGCCTGCACTCGACTTCAGTATCTCTCGTACACTCACTGCTTGGAGATGGATGACATGAGCTCAATTTAAGGCTAATTGGTAGTCGTTCCCGTATGTTGCTCATCATCTGCATAAAGTAAAAATTTTCTCAACTTTGTTTTGTCGCTCACCACAGTGACCTCTGACACCAACGGTCACTGCAGCTCTTGTCGTCAGAAGTCGCTCTGTTCTTATTGAAATGAATGGGATTGTGACGCTTTGTAGCTCAATGCCGCCGGCGGTGTGAACGGGGTGTAAAGGGAGATTAAGGGAAAGGAGGAGGCGAAAACCGGCTTGACAATATAAATAATATTTTAATGAAAAACTTAAACAAAAGACACAAACACACAAAAGACTGTCAGCTGCCTGTAAACGATCTCTCTCTGTCATACCACCATCCGCAGTCTTCCTTTATCCCTCTCGGAGGCTTAATTAGCCTGATAAGGGACCAGGTGTGCATAATCATGACCCGGCCCTGCCCTCCGCCCTGTGACAGGGGGTTAAGATTGTTTGCTGGTCTTTGTTCGTCTCCAAGCCTGGATTTACTTTTCTGGTTTAAGTTGGATTTTGACATTTTCAGACAGTCAGACTGGGAGACCAGCTTTTTCGACCACCTAAACCAACTGATCACCAATTTGGTCAGGCTGCGAGACCAGATTAAACCAGTTAAAATCACAATACTGTGTTTTGATGTAGAGTATGAACTTAAAGTATTTAGTATTCACATTAAAACCCAACCTGCTGAAAACCCAACTTAATCAAGCCCAAGATGGTTTTCTGGTATTAGCTGGTTTAAGATGGTCCCCATGCCTAGCCAAATTGGTCATCAGACAATCTAGTTGGTCTGCTTGTCTGGCTGAATTGGTGTACAGCTGGTTTAGCTGGTCAGACAACTTGTCTCTGGGTCTGATCAGCTTACAAGTGCTAAAAACCAGACCCAGAATATTTTTAAGATAGATGCCGATAGTTTTGTCACAGTAAGTTTTATTCTTCCCTAACCTGGCAAAAGCTTGTTATTTGTAGTAATCTTAAGAGTTAGCATGCTAACTCATGCTTCCTCATTTGGCAGCAAATATACCTGCTTTTGTTTTGCTTAAGTGCTGTCCCTCATGTGGTGTGCTGATTGGCTATGGGGCCTGCAGATATCTATTCATTAGGAATGAAGATTAAGAATAAAAGTGCGTGGTGTGCAAGGAGTATGCTAGGGGAACCTGCTGGCAGCAAAACAAGCTGCCACCCAGAAGGCTGAGCTGTTTTGGATTTATTTTGTAATTAGGCTTATCGATTTGCCATCCTATTGTGTTTTACGTGTTTGTATGCCTCCTGAGTGTTCTTAGCAAGGGTACAGCCCTGCACTTTTGCTGTATCGACACTCATTAACCAAAGAGTCCAAACATTTGGCTTCATTTAATATAGAGCCTCAAGCACTACATTATCAAGTCAAAGAAGTTCAAATAAATATATAACATTACTGTACCGGATCTCTGAGACTGCGTTTATTTGTTTTGGTGAGTTCTTTAAGGCAGCCAGTGTTGTCTAGCGGAAAATGGACTGCTATTTCTTTGCTGTCAGTAAGCAAACAAATTAGTTGTATGCAAATGAAATTTGCTAGCCTGTTCGCTGCTTTGTTGATGACTGTTTATGAGACTGATTTTTCTGAGTACACAATACAACAATGAGGATATTGGATTACAATGTATTACTCAGATTAAATGTAGAGAGAGACATTTCAAACTCAGGGACCAAGTAATATAGTTGTCTGGCTGGATGTATGCTCTTACATAAGACTATATTTGGTTTTGTAGACAGTTTTACTTTTTCTATTTGTGGAAAAGGCCTGGGATTATTTAAGGCTGAAATTCATTTTGAGGAAGACAGAACCACGGTTTCTTCCCACGGTATTTTAACATCATCCAAAACCTCATCCAAAACCTCTAGTATACATTTCCTGTATAAACAAAAACAAATACCTCTTTTATCGTTCCCTATTTTTTTACTAGTGGTCAACCAAGGTTTTTTTTTAATGGGCAATGGTGAAAATTAGAGAGAAGGGGGATGTGATATAAGCTAATACAGCAGAATTATAGCAATCAAGATATACAAGTTATTTGAAAGTAGGCATAATAATAATATTTGTTATCCATTGACAGATCTGTTGGTATTGGGTTTGGGGCTAATGCTTCTGTTCACTGGCCAAGCACTTATATAACTCTTCACACTAGCTGACAGTTTTACTTCAGAATGTTCTACATTTGATTCAGCTTTGTAATTGTGTTGCATTAAATCAACTTTCCGTAATGTGTAAACTAATGACAGACTTGAGGAACCAGTCGGTATTTGGCCATTTTGAGATTATTGGCATTGGCCAATTTATCTCTAGTCTATCACTAGTTTTCACATTGCAGTGATATGATGTAATGCAGCACCTTTCTGGAGTTGAATCAAATGTAGAACATTTTTAGGTAAAGCTGGAAGCTTGAGTAAAGTGTTATATAATTACTCATGATTGCAGTGTGTACAACCGGGATCTCAGTCACCGAATGCTGCTGTGTGTAGATCTATCTCAAATGGTTTGTTTCAAGGTCAATTCCTATCTTGTTCAATCATTGAAGTCTGCAGTACCGCAATGATCAGAGCCAGGAAACTTTGCATTCCTAAAGTTTCTTCTTCACTGCAACATGTCATGCATTTTTAAATATTATGGTATGAATGAATGACAAGCTCACTGACATTGCAGATTGCAGTGATTCTTTTGTAAGTCTTTAATCCTCAAAAGGAAACAATCTTGGGCATCTTTTATATGTGGTATTTCAGCATTTTTTAGAACTAATTCAGGTGTCTGGATCACAGTGGTGGAGCAATACTGTACAGTCCAGATTGTGTAAGGTATCTTGACAGATATAAAGTATAGCAGATCATGGTAGTCTGCTGCATCCTCCAAAACCATACAGAAATGAATGCAAGCTTGTAAATTGCACCGTGGAAATTGTGTTCAGCTCTAAAATTTGCATTACTTGGTTTGCAGAATTCTTGTACTGCCCTGCTGAAAAACAAAAAAGGTAAAACCAGCTGGTTAGCTGGTCTCTTAGCATAGTTTCAGAGTGAATTTGGGCAATTTTCAGCTGTCAGAGTGGGTGTCAAAGGTGCTGACCATCTAAACAAGACCACTTACATTTTACCCTCTTTTTCAACAGGTACAGTTTCATATTTTGTATAGTTTTTCTTCCATCTCTTTTTGCAACATTACGGTATCTATCACTTAGAACTAATGGCCGCTTGCTGCCTGAGAGCGATCAGGGCTGATCTCATTTACCATAGTTGATGCGAGAAGATGAGATATATTAGCCTCATCTCTGGAAACTAATATGCTATCATTTATGGCATTATACTCCCCAACTGCACACAAACAAAAATGCTCAGAAAGCTCCATCAGGTGTTTTCCATTAAACTGGAAAATTGAAGCTTAAGGTAGGCTTCCATTATGAAATATCAGTGTGGTTCAGAGCCCTCAGGTAATTGTGGGTGGAAAATATGTTTGCAAGGGGCCTATAATTCTTCATATTTCAGATAGTGCCAAGCCCTAATTGTCATATATAGCCTGAGAATCAGGCTGCCTAACACAGAGGTTTTTCATTAAGTGCTTGTGACAGTACTCAGGGTTACCATGGCAGCTTGCTGCACATTACTCTTTTAGGCTAACACCCCATTCACCCATTTCTCTAATGTGGTGAATACTTAGATTTCCTTGCTTCGATTGAAACACTCATGATGCTCTTTGGAACATTCTCAAATCATGCTGGAATAACATGGAACATCAGGTTTTGCACAAAATTGTAGCATCCATGCCTGCTCAAGTGCATGCTCTCATTAAAGCAAAAAGGGGGCCATACCATATAAAAAATTTGAAATTAAAAATCTTCAGTAAAATTGTTTTGCTGACAAAATAGTGTGTAATGAAACTATATAATATAAGCATTTCTCTATTTGACTTTTTGAACTCTGTAGTATGTTCGAGTTTGTATAGGTTTAATTTAGTAGTCTCTATATGGCTCATATCTAAAATATGGATTTCTATCTCTCTTTCTCTTCACCAGCTGCCTTGCAAGTGGAAATCACTCCAGCCCAAGGAGAGATCAGCGTGGGAGAGTCTAAATTCTTTTTGTGTGAAGGTAGGAGGACGGCCCACCTGTGATGAAACAAATCAAGGGTCACTTCATATTTAACCTTCATGAAGTCCCTTTGATTTCAAACCTACCTTTACCACTCTGTTCAAAACATTTAAACAAGTTCTTTAATTCTGCTTGTAGGCATGGTGGACTAGCTTTGATGTATTTATTTATAGTCTAGAGAGATTTTCATTGACCTTCTTGGTTCTTGCTGTCAATCACTTTGTGAATTTTAGCCCTTGACTTCCACCGAAGAGATGGTGAAATGTGATGTTAAGGAATGGGCTAGATGAAATGCAAAAACAAAATTTCTTCTAAAGTATTATAAATAAGGAATACCTGAAATATTCAAAGGATGTCATGTCCCTTTTTAAAAATAGCCAATAAACTTTAGCTTACATCACAGCCATGGGCATGATTTGCTAGTTGCTTGCAAGTAGAATTAGTGGGAGGGTCATTCTCATTCTACAGAGCATTTGATCTGTGTACTATAAGATAAGTCATCAATATTTTTGGTCTGTTTTTCTGGACAGAAACTCTGTCCAAAATATGTAGCATGTATCAAGTTTATTTTTAGAAATATATTCAACTTTTAGAACAATATTAGCACATACAATGGCCTCAAAGCTAATTGACATGCACCAAAAGCCAAAAAAAAACTTATTTTGATTTCATAATGTCTTCCAGCTATAGTACTTTTCACTGTTTTAAGTAGTTTCATGAGATTCTTGATATCTCATTGCACATTTACAATATTCATTATGTTCTTGAGTCAAATTTAATGGATTTTGTGTCCATTACGGCACCAGAGATTAAGATTTCAGCTCCGATTAGACAGGCCTGTTTAAATGTTTTTTTTTGTTTTTTGCCTCAGAACTGGTGAACTGACAGTCTGTCATGGTGATTTATGTGTGCTTTCAGTTGTTGGAGATGCAAAGGAAATAGACTGGTATGCTCCCAATGGTGAAAAGCTCCAGCCAGGAAGAACAGACATCAGTGTCAGCCAGAATGACGAGTCCTCATCCACACTCACAATCTACAATGCCAACATTGACCATGCTGGCATGTACAAGTGTGTGGCCAAAAATGGGGACAAGGAATCTCAGGGCACAATCATTGTAAAGATTTTCCGTAAGTGAAATATATGTGTTTTGCCTTTAATACAGCAATGCTTTAATCTACACAACAAATCACCCTTCCATGTAACTAAATGTAACTACAAACATTGATTATCGTTAGGTAAACTATCATTGAACTTTCAAATATCATTAATTTAACCCCCACCTTTTTGGGGCTTAAGCCTTGAATGTTTAGTAAAGTAAAGCCTTAAAGGTTTTTTATCACTTTTTGCCTGGTAATATTTGTCAATAATAACATCATTCAGAGCTGTGTGTCTGGTCTTTAAATCTGATAAAGTCTTGCAAGCCAATTGACTATTGGTTTAATGTCCAGTACATATTTATTACGCAACAAAGTGAAAGCTCATATACATTTTGGTGCAGCTTTCTGTTCTGTAGGCAACCTCGAAGAAATTAGAGGAGCCTGTTTGTTGATTCTTTGGAAAGAGTTTCCTTTCATCCATATGTAATAAGCACTGAATATTTCAGAGCCATAACTCTGATAACAAAGTGAATATTATTTGGCTTAAAAATATGTGTCTGACCACTAACTATAAAAAGTGTGTTGTATTCCATTGTTTCATGAAAGGAGGGCCCAATACGTTTAGCCCAGACCACATATACAGTGGTCTGGGCTAAACCCTTAATATCCACACTGGACCCTAGAAACACCCTCTGATTAAAACACATGCCAATTTTAAACAGCAACATGGATTGTTGTTGTGTCAGAGATTAAGATGGGCTCAGTGCAATGCCACTGAAAGGGATAAAAATGCCCTTAACATTTAAAATGCTGGGACAAAAATTGTCCTCATATCAAATTCCTATGTTGTTGTATTTTTACATCCAATATAGACCTTAATTTTCTATTCTATGCCTACTTATGCATCTTAAGTATTTGAGTCAAGAATATTTAAAGCATTTTTTCAGGCTCACCACATGACCTAATCAAAAAGTGCCTTTTCATAAAAATTACAAAATATAGAATTTTCTTTTTCTTTTTTTTTCTAAACCCCACTCTCAGTTTTTAGGGTCTCTGTTTTATGTTTTTTTTTTGTCAACATAAACAACTAAATGGCTAATTACATGTTGTAGACCACATGACTTTAATTTGGTGGACAAAGTTTATTGAAAAATAATAATATTTTAAAACAATTGTTTCACTGCTTATTTTATATAATATTAATAAAAGATTATTCTGCAGTGTGCAAACAGTTCTTTTTTTTACAAGAATTTCAGCCTTTAATGAGACTTTTGTTTTTTTACTGTCTCTGGATGGTAATACTCATAGAAGAGCCCATATATTCCTTTTTTTTTTACTTATTGAATATGGTTGATACATTTTACCTTTAATGATTAAAATACTGTATATGTTTATATGAATGTGTTAAAGCATGGTGTTTAAAGTGCTTGTCAATTCTATTTCAGAGAAACTCACTTTCCAGAATGCTCCATCGCCCCAAGAGTTTAATGAGGGGGATGACGCTGACATCATCTGTGATGTCATAAGCTCACCACCCCCGACTATCATCTGGAAGTATAAATCGATTAGAATCCAGCCTGAGTCTGATGGTAAGACATGTACAGGCAGAAGGCCAAGAGAGCAGTCTCTCATAATCTTTCAATCCCCCTCCTTCTCACCCTCTATTTTACTCCTTTCTGTAACACTCTTCTCTTCGCTTTTTTTAAGCTTCTGCCATCCTTCTGTCTTGCCTGTCATAAACATCTCTTCTTTTAGTTAAACGTCTGTGCACAGCACAGACACCCTGCTCATGAGTTTCAGCCCTCTGGCATGACAGAAGCAGTGTTAAAATGAAGAGCCTGAACTTTGATTTGGAGAAATCAAAGTAAAACATTTTTTTTTGCCTCATTCTAATGTTTATGAATTCAGATTATTATAGTGAATAAGATGTAATGTTGTTTTTATCTGAGCAGTTTTGTTTGTCTGTTCAAGCCTCCTTTAGATGGAACTACTTTAACCTCGGAGGGCTCTTCCCCAGAGACCGCTGGAATAGACATTGACCACAGCTCTCTGCTGTGAGACATGAACTCACAGTTTTTTCATTGCAAACCACTAATTGCAGGATAACTTGAAACCCGAACTGCTCTGTGTAAATAATACATTTTGCACATTTCTCTTGTTAACCACTTCGGTGCTCTTCTTTTGTTTGACTAATGTTCTGCAGTAAATTGTATCCATACTGTGCAAATTATGCAAATTTCCTGTATACATTGAATACCCAGGTTACCTACATTTACCAAAATATGCAGTATAGAACAGAGAACACTGCATGGAATATTGTTATTTCAAAATGCAATGTGCTCAACTTGACCACCCATTCCATTATGGCAAATGAACTGGAAGTAATTACAGCCACAATTTTAACATTTTATTTTTTGACTCATTACTGATTAGACTACCCAATGTTAAGAAATTTTTAAGACGATACCTTGACATGATGTCATGTGCCAACAATGTAGCATACTGCTTGAGATGCTTAGGAATGTTGGAATGATGCCCTATGTTTCACTTATTATATAAATAAACTGCAGGCACTATACAGTGTTTACTGTGTAGTATTCAGCAATTACTAGTAAGCAAGTATTCCATTCTGAATATAGCCTTTGTTCTGGCTAGAATGCTTTGCTTTGTCTTGTGCATTTTTTATCACCACAAGTTGTGTTTTCCATCGTTTTAATATATCATTACAGTTTTACTGTAACTCCATGGAGTTGAAATGTTAGATACACCTTTACTCTGGGCATAAAATAAAGATAGCACTGCAGAATGGCCCATAAAGATTAATTTTATATGGGGATAAAATGTGGTATCGGTTGTGCAGCCGAGTCATTTTCACCACCCAGCATGTAATGAGAGGCTCGTTAACATGGTCTCCTTATCTTACTCAAGAGTAATTACAGTCTCATTTTGCATTCTCTCTCTGTCTTTCTCTCTGTCCCTCACCTACAGTGCGCTTCAAGTTCCTGAGCAACAACCACCTACAGATCCGTGGCATCAAGAAGACAGATGAGGGTCACTATACCTGCGAGGGCCGCATCATGGCCCGGGGAGAAATCGCCTTCAGGGTCATCATGGTTATTGTCAATGGTGAGGACTCAATCTCAGAGCCACCTGTCATGGCACATACACATGGGAGCAGACAGCCTGGGGTTTCTGCTTAAAAGATTTTAATGCTGAAGTTAATGCTGGTTTTATGCTGGTGTAGATGGTGGCCCCGCATTAGCCACCGGTCCCTTATCAGGCTAATCAAGCCTCCGAGAGGGATAAAGGCCGACTGCGGAGGATTGTGCAGGAGAGAGAAACCTGCAGACGGACATTATTAGCCATTGATACAAAGTGCTGTATATATTCGTACCTGTGTTTGACGGTTACCGTCGAGTCTCATTGCAGACAAAAATAAAACTGACCTCAAGCTGCTTCGCTGTCTCCTGACTTCTCCGTTCAAACCAAAGAGTGTTACAGTGGTGCCGAGAACCCGGGTTTGGAAGAGAGCGCCGCTATGGAGCCTTCAACGCCCTCACCGACATCCAGCAGACACACACGACGGACATGTCCGTAAACTATCTCTCTCTCTCTGCACAATCCTCTGCAGTCGGCCTTTATCCCTCTCTGAGGCTTGATTAGCCTGATAAGGGTCCTCCACCCTGCCACAGCCCTCCGCCCTGCCACAGCCACACTGCATGTATTCTAAATAAACTCAGCAAAAAAGAAATGTCCCTTATTCAGGACACTGTATTTTAAAGATAATTTTGTAAAAATCCAAATAACTTTACAGATCTTTATTGTAAATGGTTAAACAATGTTGTCCATGCTTGTTCAATGAACCATAAACTATTAATGAACATGCACCTGTGGAATGTTCATTATGACATTAACAGCTTACAGACGGTAGTCAATTAAGGTCACAGTTATAAAAACTTAGGACTAAAGAGACCTTTCTACTGACGCTGAAAAACACCAAAAGAAAGATGCCCAGGGTCCCTGCTCATCTGCATGAATGTGCCTTAGGCATGCTGTATGGAGGCATGAGGACTGCAGATGTGGCCAGGGCAATAAATTGCAATGTCCGTACTGTGAGACGCCTAAGCCAGTGCTACAGGGAGACAGGAAGGACAGCTGATCATCCTCGCAGTGGCAGACCACGTGTAGCAACACCTGCACAAGATCGGTACATCCAAATATCACATCTGCAGGACAGGTACAGGATGGTAATAACAACTGCCCGAGTTACACAATCCATCCATCAGTGCTCAGACTGTCTGTAATAGGCTGAGAGAGGCTGGACTGAGGGCTTGTAGGCCTGTTGTAAGGCAGGTTCTTACTAGACATCACCAACAACAATGTCGCCTATGGGCACAAACCCACCTTCGCTGGACCAGACAGGACTGGCAAAAAATGCTCTTCACTGACGAGCCGTGGTTTTGTCTCACCAGTGGTGATGGTCAGACTCGCGTTTCATCGAAGGATTGAGCATTACACAGTGGCCTGTACTCTGGAGCAGGATCGATTTGGAGCCGTCATGGTCTGTGGCGGTGTGTCAGCATCATCGGACTGAGCTTTTTGACATTGCAGGCAATCTCGGCACTGTGCAGTACTGAGAAGACATCCTCCTCCCTCATGTGGTACCCTTCCTGCAGGCTCATTTTGACATGACTCTCCAGCATGACAATGCCACCAGCCATACTGCTCGTTCTGTGTGTGATTTCCTGCAAGACAGGAATGTCAATGTTCTGCCATGGCACACGAAGAGCCCGGATCTCAATCCCATTGAGCACGTCTGGGACCTTTTGGATAGGAGGTTGAAGGCTAGAGACATTCCCCCCAGAAATGTCCGGGAAGTTGGGTAACATCTCACAGCAACAACTGGCAAATCTAGTGCAGTCCATGAGGAGATACACTGCAGTACTTAATGCAGCTGGTCACACCAGATACTGACTGTTACTTTTGTTCAGGGACACATTATTCAATTTCTGTAAGTCACATGTCTTAGTTGTTTAATATTGTTATGTTCATACAAATATTTACAAATGTTTGTAAATACATGTTTGCTGAAAATAAAAGTAGTTGAAATTTAGAGAACTTATCTTTTTTTGCTGAGTTTAAAATGAATAAATAGGCATACGTAATCCAAATTTATGTAGCTATTTTTGATTTGTTGCGAAATATGTTTTGAAGTCAACCTCTGTTGTGTGATTGTTCAGTTTCCGTCTTGAATGTATTCTGTCATTCCATTTCAAGTTTCAATTTAGCATCTGATGGGATGTAGTTAGTTTATTTAAAATTGTAATTTAAATTCAAGTCAAGAATTGAAATGGAGCCCATTCTAAAATTCTGAAATTTGTCCAAGCCTGACCTGGATGATATTTCTGTTGAAGCTAGTTGACCAAGGAACACTTGTTGGTTAAGCTAGTTATGAAGACAGCATCCCTTACTGGGTAGCACCATCTTAAAAACAACACCATAACTGGTGATTATCTATGCTGGTCTTTTCAGCTGGTTTGCCGATTGCATTTAAGATGAGTGTTCTTTATTTCAGCTATTTAACATCAGTATTTTTCTCAATGTTATTTTCACTTGTCTCTCTTTCTCTATGTCTGTCTCTCTCTCTCTCTCTCTCTCTCTCAGTTGTGCCAAGTATCAGGACCCGCTACACTGAGTTTAATGCCACTGCAAACATCAGCCAGGCTGTGACATTGGCCTGTCATGCAGATGGCTACCCAGAACCCACTGTCACATGGGCACGGTATGTGTCATTTGTCACCCACACTATTCAGCTGGCCCCTTATCTAGCCTTGCCAAAAAAGCACCAAAATTTTCAGCCAAATCTCTGCAGGGAAAGATTAGCTTTTTCTGCAATCCAGGACGGAGAAGGATTAGAGTTATTGAAGCTTGTAAAAGCTGTATGAATTGTAGACACACTGTTTTCATCCTTTCAGCTGCTGGTAAATGTGGCAGCTGCCAGCTTTCATAATGGCTTTAACTGTAAACATTAGTGACTTCTTTAACCAATTCGCTACTGATGGGTAACATGAAGAGAAAAAGATCAACCTTCCCTTCTGGAAAGGGAGGGACAGGAGAGCCCAACACAACCTCATTTATATCCCTCCATCAATGACAGTGCTGTCATTTGGGGGCAGTTTTAAACTGTCACTAAATTGCTGCTGTTACAGGACAAAAAGTTCAGGAATTTGGATCAGACTTGTGTACAACTGATTTAGTGTCATGAAGAGACAGTTTTAAAGAGTGGTGGCATTCTTCCAAAAAAAACCATCAGAAGAAAATCAGCTTAGTTTTTATGGCCTTCAGACATTGTTTTTAACAGTTATATTGTCTCAGGGACAGGAGGCATCAAGAAGGGGAAGGTGACTATGCAAAAATGTCCTTTATTCCAAGGATCAGGACAGTACAAGGATCCCTGGTGGGTAAAAAAAAAGCTTAAATGGATAGTTCACCCAAAAATAAAATAATTCTCACCATTTTCTCACCCTCATCCCAGATGTTTATGACAACTTTTTTTGCTGAACACAAACAAAGGTATTTAGAAGAATATTTCTGCTCTCTAGGTCCTCACAATGCAAGTGAATGGATACCAAAATTTTGAAGCTCAAAAAGCACATAAAGGCAGCATAAAAGTAATCCATCAAGCCCAAAGTATACTTCGCCTGTCCACATTCCTTAACAGTCCACACACAGTCCACATTATGTAATTTTCATCATCAGGAGTGTCCTCGGACGTCTGCGCACAGTGTCTGCGTGCAGCCAGATTTTTGTCTCTGCATGGACTGTGCATGGACAAATGTGCATGCGCAAGGTTGACTGTTGAGATCGAAGAGTCCACTAGGTGGCAATATGCACAGTTGATCTGTACTGCCAATCAGTAGTCAAAGAACATATCCTTCTCCATTGTTTTATTGTTGTTGTTCTTGCGTCCTCTAATGGTGGATCTTCAATTTTTCTTCTTATTTTCCTTCAGAGCAGATGTCTTGTAAATGACACCACTCGGTGTTGCCCTCTAACGTCTGGTAGTGTATAACAAAGCAATTGTACTGTGCATGTGTCAAATGTGTCCATTCGTGCTAATCCACATGAGGTATACTTTTAAAGCTGTGTGCACACAACTGTTTGCGAGACGGAACGGAATGCACAAAGTGTTGTATACCTGGGCCGTAAGACTCCAGTGGTTAAACCCATATTTTTAGAAGTGATATGATTGGCGTGGATAAAAACAGATCTATATTTAAGTCCTTTTTTACTATCAATCTTCACTTTCAATTCCAATTTCACATTCTTCGTGCATATCACACCTACTGACAGGGAGGAGTAATTATAGTAAATAAACGACTTAAATAATGATCTGTTTATTATCCACACCTATTATATCACTTCTGAAGATTTAGATTTAAGCACTGGAGTCTTTTGGATTACTTTTATGCTGCTTTTATGTGCATTTTGGAGCTTCAATATTTTGGTATCTATTCACTTGCATTGTATGGACCTTCAGAGCTTAAATATTCTTCTAAAAATCTTTGTTTGTGTAGCAGAAAAAAAAGTGTTGGGATGGCATGAGGGTGAGTAAATGATGAGATAATTTTCATTTTGGGTGAACTATCCCTTTAAGCTGTTTAGCAGGTCTTTGCTGTTCTTCTAAACTGGTCAGGCCTGTTTGGTTTGGTAGCTTCAAAGGGGTTTGGGGTATTTGCCAGCTGGTCAACCAGCTAAATCTGCTGGCCCAGACTAGCTAGACTTGACTAAACCAGACCAGCCAACTGATTTAACCCGTTTTTCTTTTTTCTGAACAGACCATAGGGAGGAGATGCAAAATCAGTGTCAACCTGAAAAACTGTTTTTTTTTTTTCCTTATTTCAGCTGAAGAAGCTACATTTATAATACCATTGTTGTGCGATTTTATTGCTGATTTAAAATGTGTAACTGAAATGTTAAATGTTAATTTTGAAGATTTCAGTCTTTACCTATTCAAGAAGATAGGAGTTATACTGCATGCTTATGACATGCAAATGCTCTTTGAATAGTTAACCCAAATATGAAATGATGACTTTCTTTCTCATGCAGAATACAAAAGAAAGCAGAATGTTAGCCTCGGTCACCATTCACGTTCACTGTATGGAAAAAAGATGCTAAGATGAAGGCAAAGATGAATATCACAGCCAATCTTTTTAATACAATGGCAATGGATAGTGCCTCACTTTAAAAAAGGGCCAAAGGTATCATAAAAGTAGTCCAAGTTTTCTAAAGGCATATGGTGGTGAGACGTCAAGAAGCTAAAATCTTGACGTCAGTTGCCCATTCAAGCCAGTTCACAGTGGCACTTTCATGGGAGAACTTTTACTGTTTAGTGCTAAAAACAACGTGCTTTGTGAACACGCAACGCTGAAAAATGGACTACCAGCATGATGAGAGAAGTTGTGCACTGCAGGATGAAGAATGCATTTCATGGATTCATGGAATCCATTTTATGGCCAGGCTCGCATTCCCTCTGAATTTGTTTGTGTAGATGTAGAGGGGCATCGTGTATTCATGATTTTGCTGAGCAAGTGACAGCAGGAAGGCCAAACAATAAACTCATCCTCTCTCTCTCTCTCTCAAATTTCAATTTAAAGTAATTTATTAGTATGATTGTGTTTACATACAATATTGCCAAAGCATTAATACACAAAACAGATAATGGCAATACAAAAATAATAATAAAACAGTAACAAATAATAATAATAAAAATACAATTAAAATAAGGTGCCTGGTAATTAATAAAATAAAATAAAAAAATATAATAACAACATACACTATAACATATCATATAAAATAAGCATTTAACAAGACATTATGAAAAAACAAATATATATATATATACTGTGAATGAAGTACATTAAGGCAGTGATTGGTTTCTGAGGGTGTGCACTTCAAAACGTTTGCTGCAACTGATGCATGATTGTCCTCCCCCAGTAACACCTGCATTTGATCTGTTTCTGCTGAACTGGAAAACTTTGGCAAGGAGAAGGTGTGTTTGTGTCTTGACGTCACCAGTGTCACAGTGAGCACAGACTTGTTCTTCCTTTGGAAGCCATGTTTTCTGAAAAATCACTGAGCCTGTATTTGGTGAGGATCTGCCTCTGTTATGGATCTCTTACAGTGTGGAGATATTCTGTCAGATTATACATTCTGTTTAGGGTCCGATAACATTCCAATTTGCTTTGGTTTTTACTTTCATTTTCCCAATGGTCCAAATGTGAATTTTTGCTTTCTTTTATGATTTGGTTTATTCTGATTTGGTTTTGTTTAGCAATACTGGTCTGAAACTTGTTAGTTGATTGTGGGTTTGTGAGTTTCAGAGCCAACTGACAAAGGGGACTGGTTTTAGGCTTCAACTCTAGGGTTTTAAGGGTTTCGTGTTGCAGTGTGTTTGGGGAACTTGAATTTAGGTGTGTCCAGAATTTGAGGGATTGTTTTTCAAAATGAATAATTAGAGGGTATCTGCATGGCATGCATTAGTATAGTGTTTTTCTCTGAACTCTTAGAATGTCTATACAGAATTCTGCATGCAGGGATTCTATGGGCTGTTTGTCCCATCTAGAGTAATCTGCCAGACAGAGAGGACCCCAAACCTCACATACGTACAGAGCAATAGGTATAATAATACTATCAAATATTTTACACCAAATTGTTAAGGAATGTCTATTTTGGAAAATTGGCCTTAATAGTATGGAATGCTCTTCTAGCTTTCTCTTTCAATGCATTTACTTCAAGACCAAAACCCTCTGAAGCACTGATTTTTAGATTGAGGTAGTCGTAGTGTAGGGTGTGTTCTATTGCAGGTTTCCCAGAGTGAATATCTGGTTTCCTATAATCTGTCTTTTTTCTGGAAGATCATAATTTTAGTTTTTAGTTTATTTTATCTGACAGTAGTTCTCCAGCAGGTCCAGGTGCTGCTGTAGTCCTTGTGCAGAAGTTTACAGCAGCATCAGATAATCTGCATAGAGAAGAAATGTAACTCCAGGATTATTTAGAGTAAGACCGGGTGTTGCAGATTGTTCCAGTAGCACTGCTAACTCATTCATATAAAAGTTGAAAAGAGCTGGACTTTAACTGCTGCCCTTTCTCACTCCACACCCTTGAGTGAAGTATTCTGTTCTTTTATTGCCAATTTTAACTCTGCACCCCTTGTCCAAATACATAGATTTGATTGTGGCATACATTTTACCCATATTGCCGGAATGTAGAATTTTATAATATAGACCATCATGCCAAAAGGAATCAAATATTTTTTTTAAATCAACAAAACAGCTTTTTTGATGAATGTGCTGGTTGACTATTGTGTATCCAATCTGATTCTTTCTCAAGTCGTTGTGTTTGGAAAGGAAGGATTGTATAACGAAGTCTTCCCCAGATTACTGTTCACAGAAATGCCTTTGTACTTATTGGGGCTGAATTTTTCTCCAGTCTTATAAAATGGGTTTATTAAACCCATTCTCCAGGTATCAGGAAAGTAGACAGTTTGCAGAACGAGATTGAACAGTTTTAACAGGGCTGTGCTTCAGCATTTCTGTTCCAATGTTGTCTAAACCACATGCTTTTCTGGGTTTTAGTTTCTTTATTACATCTGCCAATTCATTTCTGCTAATCTGATAGTTTAAAGGGTTTTGGTTATTTTTCATTGTAGATCCATTTGACTCATCTTATTTTGCATGTTTTTCTGGTCAGGTGTGAGATTTTCTCTCGACAATGCCACAGCAGCTCCACTTTCGCATTTGGATACTGCCGCAGTTGTTCTCCACCAAAGTTGTTTTCTTAACAAAACTTTTGCTTTACTTAAAGATGCATATACACATGTGACATATTTTTCATAACTAACCTTTTGCTTCACTTACAGATGTATATAAAGTTAATTAATTTACATATTCCTAAGTAACGATTTGCTCCCCCTACAGGTAAATACAAACTAACCTTTGCTTCCCTTACAGGTGTTTATAAATGTAATAGAGTAATTTGTGCCCAATATGATACAGTGCCCCACCTGACACTGCCGCAGTAGTACCCCGCACATGCCAAATGTAATCAAGTTTTGTATACCTATCTAACCACTTGCCTCCCCTACATGCGTGTACAAACGTAATCGTCATGTTTATCTTAACTAACCTTTGGCTTCCCTTGCGGTGTGTATAAATATAATGGCTAGGTTTTCCTAACTAACCTTTTGCTTCCCTTACAGAAGTTACTTCTGTTTTCTCCATAGGCACTTTCAATTCCTAAGTTCCATAAATGTATAGATGTACATCTACAGCAAAGGAAACACAGCAGCGCTCCCACAGGAGCCCCTTTACCATGCCCCCAAATGCTCAATCCACTGAAACGACAGTACTTTAAACTCTACTCCCGCAGGAAGCCTACTTACTCTAAAGTTGCAGCAGCGTTTTACCATGCTTCCACTGAAGACTTTGTCTTTGCTTCTCAGCAGATGCAACGATCATAGTATGAGATGGCGGTCACCACCTCCTCCTGTTCTTTTCAAGCACCATATTTCCCCATCTCTGAGTTAGGCTCTGCAGCCGATCTGACAGTATACCTATGGTACAACTCCCTACGGCCATACACAGGTCCTTTCATCTAAACTTCCACCCAAATCAGGCCCTTACGTGAGGCCGCCCCCATAAGCTGGCTGATTAGATACAAAATATCACGTTACAGCCCCTATAGCCGCATAAAGGTCCTTCGTCCAAGCCTTCCACCCAGAGCAGGCCCTCACGTGAGGCTGCCTCCGAAAACCAGCTGTTCCAATGCAGTTTACCACGATCAAGAACTTCTGTCAGACTTTTCCTTCACCCAAATTGGTTGGTTATATTTATTGCAATTAATAATCGTTCTACTACAGCATATTTTCCACATCACCATTCAAAAGCATTTAACCAGATACCACCAAAGGCTACCTAAGCGGCATCCTTTTCCATAAATCAATTTTTGGCAAGTCCGTCCCAGCAATCAATAACCCACAAATTTCTCTGCTCATTAAATGCTTATGCACCAGAATGCCTCTAACCATCAATATCTTAACAAATGCCTAACAACCCTCTGCCTTGGTTACCATTCAGTAAACACAGCTTGCACGCTCAACGCTATGTTTAGCCTAGCCTTCTTTGGCTTTCTGCGTTGCTCAGAAATCCCCATCAATACACAATTCAATCCCAACATCCATCCTACCTTCTCAGACCTGCAAATCATAGACAACAAAACAATCAGACTCTTCATTAAACAAAGCAAAACAAATCAATAAAAGTTAAAAGGGGCATTTCATTTACATTTTCAACCTGCCAAATTTACTAATCTCTCGAATAATTTCTCACTTACAGAAAATTATTAAGTCCCTCTTGATCCGGCATTAACCAATGATAATAACCAAGCAGCTTCAAGATTCTGGTTCCAAAAGCACCTTAATTCAGTCCTCCTCTAATCTGGCGTCCCAGGCCAAATTTTATTCCAGTCATTCATTCCGTATCAGCGCAGCAACTACAACTGCCCAAAAAAGGTTTATAAGAACAACAAATTCAATCTCTCGTTGTTGGCCCTCAGCATATCACTGCTACATCAGATCTTATCGTTTCCACATCAGGAAAGCTTATCAATCATTAATTACCTAATCCCCTTATCAGTACCACCTCTCTCTATCACTCATGTCTCCACCTGCCACCTTCTCGCTACATCCTACATGCACACGAACGTATGTGTACACGTATGTAAGTGTATGTATTTCTTTGCGCGGGTGCGCGTGCAGATGCGTACGCACGTGTGTGTGCGTTAGCGCATACGCATGTATGTATGTGTATTTTTGCACGCAAACACAGCACGAGCCAACTCTCGTTCTCATCTTCCCTATTGAATTGCATGCTGGGCTTACCAGTTCAATGCCCTCAATCTCCCTCACTTTAGAGCAGTCTGCCATTCAAATCGAGCCCTCCTTTTCAAACACAGCGCAAGCCAATTCTCGTTCTCACCTTCCCTGTTCAGTTGCATGCAGGGCTTATCATTCGAATGTAGTGAGTGGTGGTCTCCCATTTGAATCACAGTGTAGCCCCCCCTCGACCAGCCATCGTACAGGAACAGACCTTCTGTGGCAGGGCGGAGGGCGGTCCGGGTCGTGATCCTACACACCCGGTCCCGTATTAAGCTAATCAAGCCTCCCGAGAGGGATAAAGGTCGACTGCAGAGGATTTTGCGGGAGAGAGAGAGATAGTTTACAGACATGTCCGTCATATGTTTGTGTTTGTCTTTTGTTTCAGTTTATTATTAAAGTATGATTTATATCGTCAAGCCGGTTCTCGCCTCCTCCTTTCCATTGATCCCTTTACACCTTCCTTTTTGGGGGTAATCAGGACTCAGATGCCTCCAGTATACAGACATTAAGCCAAATAACTTTACCTCTTCTAAACAAGATTACATTAACATTCAAACTACTGAAATGGAGTTAATTAACAAAGGTTTGGAAGGAGCATGTTAATTTTAATCTGACAAATCATGGCCCGCAAGTAGGAGTATATAAGCCGCTGCTTACCTGCTTCCTGTGACAATTCTCCTGATATCCCTCCTCCACCCCTTCTTCACCTGTTCTCTAGATTCATAATTTATCTAAAGAAGTCCGGGGTGTGCAGGTGGGGGTTTGGGGTAGTCAGGACTCAAGTTGAGTCTTGAGCTCTGAGCCCTCCAGTATATGGACAGCAAGCCAAATAAATCTAACTCTTCAATATAAGATTACATTAACATACGAACTACTGAACCCTCTTCCTCTTTCATTGTGTCCTGCAGTGGTAATGTCGTATTGGAATCAGGTGAGAAGTACAGTCTGAATGAAGATGGATCCGAGTTGACCATCAAAGACGTCAAGAAGGTTGATGAAGGAGAGTACAAATGCATCGCCGGGAACAAGGCTGGAGAGAGGAGTGAGGAAGTCAGCCTCAACGTGTTTGGTAAGACTCTGTCACCTTGTTTAAGCCTAAAGGAATAGTTCACCCAAAAATGAAAATTCTGTCATCATATCATTACAAACCTTTATGACTTCTATGGAACACAAAAGGAGAATTTGAAGAATATCCAGCAAACGTTTTGGTAAGAAATAACTCAAATTGAAGTATTTTTTTTTCAGTGAAAAGCTTATTGTTCATGAGAGTGCATAAGAGAAGCTCATTCACACTGTCTCGCTTGAGTAATGGATGACAGAGTTAAAATTTTTGGGTGAGCTGTTCTTCCATTACCTCTGCCATTACCATGATGGCCATTTGCACGGAACTGGAAACAAGTGTTAACATGCTAATTACTATGAAAATGTAGAAGGTTTCGTCTGCCACCACAGAGATCTGATAAAATAAAATGCATCAAAGTGCCATTCCAGCCCATTGCATCCTTCAAACAAAGTTCCTCTGTTGAATTATGAAATATAACAAGGTGTTGATTAAATATTGAAAGCTCTAAGCCAGGGAGGCACTCTCTCATCTGTTTAAGTGAACAATTTCCATCTCATCAACTTAAGAGCACTGTTCGCCATTGTGAAGGCGAAGTAATTGCACAAGGTTAATCAATATCTCTCTTACCTTCTAAGAGTGTTTGTAGGCTATGTATTGACTTGTTTGTGTGTGTGTGTGTGTGTGTGTTTGTGTGTGTGTGTGTGTGTGTGTGTGTGTGTGTGTGTGTGTGTGTGTGTGTGTGTGTGTGTGTGTGTGTGTGTGCATCAACAGTGCATCCGAAGATCACATTCCTTGACAACCAGACGGCGACTGAGTTTGACGAGCAGATCAAGCTAACTTGTGAGGCCACAGGTGACCCCACCCCCAACATCATCTGGAGCTTCGGTCGCCGGGTCTTCACCGAGAATGAGCAGGTGCTGAGGTTGAGGGGTCAGGGTTCAGAGGGCCGGGGAGATGGTTTTAAGGTCTACGTTTCAAAATGTGGGGCTTGACAACACATTTAACCTTAACAATAGCTGCAGCTTTGATTGCTTATTGTCTTTGCTAAACGCTGCTGAAAAATCATTGTAGCTGGTTTCTAGCCAGTCCAAGATAGTCATTAGCTGGTCTTTGCTTGACCACCTAAAGCTGGTCTAGCAAAAGACCATCTTATGACCAGCTTGGACCTGTTAGAAACCAGCTACCATTTTCAAAACACAGCTGACATCGACAATTCCGTTATCATTTACTCCGCTTTATGTTGTTCCAAAATGGAATTTCTTTCTTTGGTAGAACACAATATGAGGTAGAATGTTAGCCTCACTCACCATTTGCTTTCATTGCATGGGAAAGAAAAAGATGCAAGTAAATGAAAGTGAATGTTAACTAAGGCTAACATTCTGCCTAATATTTATTTTTGTGTTACAGAGATGAAAGTCATATGGGTTTGGAACAACATGATAAGTAAATCATTATGAACTATCCCTTTAATCTGAAATACTGAACCATATGCAGGACAACCCATAAGGGCAGTTATGACACACAGCAATATATCTGTAAAACAGCTCAAGGATGGGGCAAGGAGGAGGAGAGAACCGGCTTTTCAACATAAATAATATTTTAATGAAAAACTTAACAGTACACATAAACAAACACACATGGCGGACATGTCCGCTAACGATCTCTCTCTCTCGCACAGCCCTCTGCTGTCGGCCTTTAAACCTCAGGGACAGATAATTAGCCTAATACGGGACCGGGCGCGCAGGATCACGACCCGGCCCCGCCCTCCACCCTGCCACATTCCTCCCCGTTCTCTCAGGCTGGGGAGCCCCGGCCTGACGTACATCCCCCTCTTTCCCTGGGGAAGGGCGCCTTCAGCTGTCTGCCGGCAGGTCATCCCCATCTACCTGGACGAGGGAGGGACAAGGGAGGGAAACAGAACTAATTAAAATGGGGGGTACTTCCTGTAAGAGTGTAGTACCCCCAAAACTATAAATTTTAAGAGAGGTAAAGGCCAACGCAGAGCGACAGTGAGAGAGAGAGAGAGAGAGAGATGAGAAAAAAAAAAAACTCTTACTCGCCAGTTCTCCGATACGCCGCAGCTTGTTCCTCGGCCACTCCTCCACCCTTTGTCGGACGACAGCCGCGCCTCTCGGGCGGATCCGCGGCAGTCCTCCAGCCCCTGGCGGACGGAACACCCGCCCGCGTTCCGGGGACTAGAAGGGTCTCCCCGCCCCTGGCAGCGGTTCTCCCGCTCCAGGCGGTCGGCAGTGAGCCCCTCCCGCGTCGGCGGTCCGACCGCGGTCTCCGGTAGGCGACTCCTCCGCCCCTGGCAGCGGTTCTCTCGCTCCAGGCGGTCGGCTAGAGCCCCTCCTCCCCTCGCGGTCGGCGGCCATCGTCCTCGCTCAGGCGGCTGGTCTCCTCGTCCCCGGCAGATGGCGCGGCTGCTCCGTTAGAGTGGACGGTAGTGGCGAGAACTCTACTGCGGCGTATCCCTCCTCCCTCCCGGGTTTCGGCACCAGTGTAAAACAGCTCAAGGATGGGGCAAGGAGGAGGAGAGAACCGGCTTTTCAACATAAATAATATTTTAATGAAAAACTTAACAGTACACATAAACAAACACACATGGCGGACATGTCCGCTAACGATCTCTCTCTCTCGCACAGCCCTCTGCTGTCGGCCTTTAAACCTCAGGGACAGATAATTAGCCTAATACGGGACCGGGCGCGCAGGATCACGACCCGGCCCCGCCCTCCACCCTGCCACAATATCGATAAGCCCCTTGTCAATAAATCTAGTTAGATTTGTAACCTCACTCTTGTGCATGGGATGCCCTACTCTTTAATTATGATTTGCAGCAAGACATCAATAATTCCCCTCTTACAGTTTTTTCTGAATTGATACAATTTTACAGTATGCAAGTGTGCAAGGGCTAAATATGCAGATATTCAATACTATATTATTTGCAGTACTATAAATATTGTGATTACTATAAATATTTTTATTGCAAAATGCACTATATCATTTTTTTGTTAGTTCTGTAATTACATGCCCTGGACACAGTGTTCGCCATTTTCTGATGTAGTGTTTAATGAATGCTCTGTAGTGTTTATACGTTGACTTGCTGTGTGTGTATGATCGGAGAGCATTGTTTGATTTTGAGCATAGTTTAAATGGTTTTGAGGCGATTGACTTTGCCAGAATAGTCAGGGATTTTGTGAATGTAGTTTGAAGATTTGATTTTGTGTTTAAAGTTGTTAGAAAATAGTTGAAGGTTTCAAGAAAATTGTTTTATAAATTCAAAAAAACGGTAATACATCTGGCTAGATTGGTGACCTGCTACTGTTGAGCATGAGATGCTCTCTTCTCCCCAATGTATGAAATTCACCTGACATTATGTATTTGGACAGCACTACTATAAGCATTACACTATTCATGGGTATGTGTGTTAACATGACTTAGTGCGATTAAGTCGCTTACTAACCTTTTCTGTGTAAAGTTATAGCCAATTTTACAACTTTGTTGCCAATACGATGTAATGTCAACAAACCCTAAATGAATGTAACCATGACGATTTAAACAACTTTACAGCTCAAATAATACATGAGTTTTAACAGAAGAATTAACGCAAGTTATTTTTTTTAAATAATACTTTTCACATTTCTGCCTTTAAACTGTCCAAAAATGTACCCCTTTCATTTCTATTTTAAGTGTCTCTCTGTAACCCCTGTTTTAAAGAAAATGACAGACGAATCAAAATATTTTTTGGTGGTAATCAACAATATGCCACAAATGCTGTCAACTGACCTTAACCGATATTGAACCCGGATTATTCCTTTACAGCAAAATGTCACAAAATATTATTCACAAACCTTGTTACATCCTGTTTCATTTCTCTGAAAACAAGACTTTATATCTTATGTAATTTTGCTTCTAATGGAAATGTATCTTGTTTTATGGATGTTTGAATATTTGTACTTGAAAACAAGACACAAATTATGATTAAGAAACTATTTTTGCAGTTTAATATTGTTCATTGTGCTGTAATTGAATATATGCATTAAATTAGCGAGAACAAGGGTAATGCACATGTAAGCCTTTGCTAGAGACTATTTTTTTTAAATATCTCAGAACCAGCAGGCTCACCAGTACTCGGTCTCACTGCCCTGTCTGCTCTGTTGGACTCTGCCTAGCTCTGATTCAGTCAAGGGCTCTGCCTAATTAACAACCCAGAAATACTCAATTACCTTCTATTCATATTTCATCATGGCATAGCCAATCAGAATTCATCGACAGCTGCTAAAAGCTCTTTGGTCTACTCTGCCTAATGGAGAGCATCCAACCCCTTCAAACTTTATTTCCTCTTTTTTTTTTGCTCTTTCGGGAAAACCCTTCTTGTCCTGTCCTGTGCCCTCTTATCCAGGGAAAGTTGTTCTGAAAAATCTTTTAAAATATCTTAAATGAGCAAAATTGAAACCCTTGTTTTAGAGCAAAGGAAGGATTGACAGGCGAGTTGGTGGTCCTTTGAATTGATATGAGACACATCAGGATGGATTGGCATTTACACTACAAATGTTTTGTGATCACATGAAAAAAGTTTTAGCACATAAAAATAAAGCTGATGGAAATGCAAATTATCACTAAAATGTCACAACTGTCAACATAATATTTTTCTGTTTAACTAAAGCACATAAACTCTATGTCGATACTTCATATGTCACGAAAAACTGGTTTGGAAACACTTTTTGTCGAGAAAATTCCCCAAGCTGCTAAGCGCTACGGGGAACAGCTTTCGCTGTGAGCCGAGCTGAATAATGTGTGGAACACGTCAATGAACATTGACCGGAATTTATAGCCTCGGCTGATGTAATCATTAGATGCACCTGAGGCCAGGCTATAAATGGATACGTCACCAGGTGTCGTCAGATACTTCTTTTTGAAGAGCAGTCCTGGGACGCACTTGGGGCTGTCCGGACCCCTACGGTTGTGCAGTGTACTCACAAAAACGCGAGAGGTCTCAGACATGAGCTTGAGATGTCGACTCAAGGGCATAAGAGCCCAGAGTAGCAAAGCATCTAACCCACAAAGTTCGATGAATGTGTGCGAAGAGAACCCTATCGCAACACAAACTTGTCATAAAAACTGATGAATGTGAGCGGAGAGGACCAGTCTGCCGCATCACAAACTTGTTCAGGCATGAGCTGAGATGTCGACTCAAGGGCATAAGTGCCCAGAATATCAAAGCATCTAACCCACAAAGTTTGATGAATGTGTGCGAAGAGAACCCTATCGCAACACAAACTTGTCATAAAAACTGATGAATGTGAGCGGAGAGGACCAGCCTGCCGCATCACAAACTTGTTCAGGCATGAGCTGAGATGTCGACTCAAGGGCATAAGAGCCCAGAGTAGCAAAGCATCTAACCCATAAAGTTCGATGAATGTGTGCGAAGAGAACCCTATCGCAACACAAACTTGTCATAAAAACTGATGAATGTGAGCGGAGAAGACCAGCCTGCCGCATCACAAACTTGTTCAGGCATGAGCCGAGATGTCGACTCAAGGGCATAAGAGTCCAGAGTAGCAAAGCATCTAAACCATAAAGTTCGATGAATGTGTGCGAAGAGAACCCTATCGCAACACAAACTTGTCATAAAAACTGATGAATGTGAGCGGAGAAGACCAGCCTGCCGCATCACAAACTTGTTTAGGCATTGGCTGAGATGTCGACTCAAGGACATAAGAGTCCAGAGTAGCAAAGCATCTAAACCATAAAATGTGATTAGTGTGTGCGGAGAGTGCCAACCTGCCACACCACAAACTTGTTCGGTGTCAACTCAAGGGCGTAAGAGCCAAGAGTGGCAAGAACATCCAAACTATAAAAGTTTAATGAATGTGCGCAGAGAGGACCAACCTGCCGCACCACAAACTTGCTGCAGAGGGAGACCTCTAGCCAAGGCTTTAGATGAGGAGAGCCCTCTGGAAGAATGCGCCCTAAAACCTACTGGCGAAGGTTGAACGCGCGCCTCGTAGGCCCGGGCAGTAAGGTCCCTCACCCAAAGTGACAACCCGGTCACGGCTTCAAAGTGAAGAACTGCTGCCCTGACTTTACGCCACTAGCAAATGCGGTGGACATAATTCTGAAGGGCACAGACTGGACAAAGTCTGAGTAGTCTTTAGCTGCTCCGGCATTACAAACGGCAGGGAGCAGAAGGCTTAGAGAATGACTGGCCAAGGGTCGAGAAAGGCACCTTGGGCAGGTAGTCAGGGTGAGGGTGCAAAGAATGCTCTTGGTCCTACCTGGGGCAACTCAAAACAGGCCGGCAAAAGAGACAGAGCCTGTAGGTACCCAAGTCTCCTTAGAGACGTAATTGCCATATGAAAAACCATCTTGAGAGTCAGAAGTCTACCAAACGCTGACTCTAGAGGTTTTAAAAAGGGGGGTCTTACCCTATGAAGAGGTCCTAGCAAGGATGCCTCTTAGAGGGCACCCCGCCCACCAAGGCGTGGCAAACCGAAGTGGAAGCCACATAGAACCTGGCAGTGGCGAGGCAAGTGCCCGCTGACAGTTCTTTCCACAGAAAATCCAGAACTGAAGCAAACTGGCAGTTAGCTGGTTCTGTAATTTGAACTTATCAGAAGGAAACGCATGCAGGCGCATTTGTGCCATGTATGCGCCACCACGATCACCACACCCGAGGGGGGACTGGGTGACTCGGGGACAAGTAGAGGAGACATTGCGCTATCAACAGAGGCGAAGAGGTCCTCTTCTGCCCTGTAAAATCTACCCAGATCAGTTCCAAGGGAGGGAGCCCTAGCGCTTGCAATGGTCTCAATAACTTAAGGAGAAAGCCATGTGAACCTCAGTTGGTACCCTACAGGGGCCAAGCATGAAAGGTTTCACAATTCGGGCCGGGGATGAATATGCCCCCTGAGCCTGAGAAAGAAGGTCCTACCTGTTCGGAATCACCCAAGGCGAGCCGTCGAGGAGAGATATTAACTCCGAGAACCATATCCTGTTTAGCCAGCGCAGCGCCATTAATAGGAGGCAAGACCCTTGCTGGTGAACATTGCCAAGACTCCCGGGAGCAGAGAAACCGGGGAAAGAAACGCATACAGACGCATTCTGGGTCATGTATGTGTTTTAACGTCCAGACCCAAGGGGGCTGGGTGATTTCAGGGAGAAGTAGAGGAGACATTGCGCTATTCATAGAGGCGAAGAGGTCCTCTTCTGCCCTAAGATCTCACCCAAACTTGTTCCAAGTGGAAAAAGCCTGGCATTTAAAAGGTCTCGATAACCTCAGGAGAGAGCCCTGTGTCCCTCAGTTGGTACCCTTAGGGGCCAAACATGAAAGATTCCACAATTTGGGGCAGGGATGAAATATTGCCCTGTGCCTGAGACAGAAGATCCTTCCTGTTCGGCATCGCCAAAGACGAGCCGTCGAGGGAAGAGATTAGCTCCGAGAACCAAGCCCTGTTCGGCCAGCGCGGTGCTATCAGTAAGAGGCAAAAACCCTTGCTGGCGAACTCTGGGCAACTACTACCTTAGCGTGGAGTTCTTAACTCCCCCGTTGGTATGGACCGTAATTCTGCTCCCATATACGGGCATCCAGGGATATAACTGACCTGAGTGACAGGAGCTTGCCCTGGGCCCTAAGGAGAACCCAACGTGTCAGAAATACAGCTGACAAGAACGTGGGTCTCCTTGATGATTTATGTAAGAGGCTACCGCTGCATTGTCCACCCGCACCAAGACATGGCAGCCTCAGGAGGAGGTATTTCAGGGCCAGAAATACAGCCATCAACCCGAGACAGAGACTGTGACAACCGAGCTGACGACCCTCCTATCCCCTTAAGCTGGACGACCACTTAAGGCCGCTACCCCACCCATCAGGGAGGCATCTGTCGTTAGCAGCCTGCGACAACAGGACGCACCTAGAGTGGGACCCAAGGCAGAAAACCGGGTTCTGAACCACATAGAAAGGGAACGAAGCCTGAGGCGTGTAACCCTATTTAGCCTAGGGGTTTTGGCCCTTGGAAGAAATCCCCTGGCTTTTGGCCACAACAAAAACGGTCTCATGAGCAGAAGGTCCAGAGGGATCACTGTGGACGCATTCGCCCTGAGACCTGGAAATCATTGATACTGATAACAGTGCAACCTTGACCTAGCCTGACTTTGCTCAGGGTGATCTAAATGGGCTCAATCCTAGCGGGAGACAGTTGTGCCCGCATTGAGATTGAACTCCATACGATGCCCCGATAGACAGTGTTCTGAGTGGGAGTGAGGACGCTTTACTTGGCGTTGAGCCTCAACCCCAGAGAAACAGATGAGCTAAGACGATGTCCCTGTGCTGAACTGCCAGTTCCTGGAACTGCGCTAGGATCAGCCAGTCGTCTACATAATTCAGAATGCAGATGCCCCAGAGTCGCAAGGAGCCAGCGCTACATCATGCATTGTGAATGTGCGGGTAAAAAGGGCTAGGCTGAATGAAAGAACCTGACCCTGGAAGACTTCGCCCCCGGAAGTTAACCTCAGGAACTTTCCATGTTGTGGCAGAACTTCTAAATGAAGTATAGAAGTGCGTCATAAGATCGATGGTGACCAGCCAAACGAGTTGTAGGGCTTGAGACACGACCGTCTTGACAGGCATCATCTTGCACTTGAACACCCACGGGTAGTTCAAGCTTTAAGATCTAAGCCAGACGCCACCCCTCACCCTCCATGGGAAACGGGAAGTATTTAGTGTAATAACCTAACTCTCTCTCTGGAAGGGGAACACATACCATGGCCCCTTTAACCAGGAGATTGAGTTATATATTTTTTTTTTCATAAAAAGAAATCCGGTTCACGGTAGTGAGAACATGCCGTTGAAACACGGAAAAGCGGCGAGCGAATTAAATCCTGACGCCCTTATAAGACCCACAGAAAATAATATATCCGGCAGAAGTTCCCACGCTGCCAGGATCTCTGAGATGGGTATTATATTTTAACACTTCCTGTTGAGGGGTTGTCGAGTGTTTCGAGTCCTGAATAAAATGCAGGAACAGTGAAAACACCCAACTGGGAGGAACAGCATAGTGTGCAGAGCAGCATAGTGTGCAGAGCAGCACCAGCCTGACCTGCTGCTTGATAAGCCCTTCCCACTAAAGTGGAGGTTGTCCTACAAGGCTTTGAGGGGAGAGAGGGCTTCTTAAGTGACGATGCCGAGCCCGGCGAGAGATAGCCCGCAAGTGTCTCTTCGACCGGCGGCATCACTGAATACCGCCGTGCCTCAGCACCCACGACGTCGAGGGTATGTGAACACGGGAAGAAAATATATATATATATATATATTTATATTGACGGAAAGCTCGGAGGTGGGAAGAGAATAGCGATCCACCTCATGATCCGAGAAGCGTCGAGATCATGTGAAGAAACAGCTGGGTTTGGGGAGAGAGTGAGAGAAAGGGATCAACCCGTCTCTTGCTCCTCAGCCAAAACCATGCAAGAGCCCCACGAACGATCTTCTTTTCGAGAGTGCTGACTCCCGGAGCACGACGCACTCTGCCTGTTAAAGCAAATCGCAGTGCTCGCACCCACCCTGCTGCAACGCGAGAGCAGCGTGCTCCCAAACAAACAGCAAAAACTGATGTGTGTCGTCTTCAGCTATAGAGCGAGAAGAGGGGAACACGCACCGTTTGCGGCTTTCAGTCATTCTCTCTTTTTTTAGAAATATATATATATAATATTTTCTAAACAGAAGAGAAAAGAGAACAAAGAACAAAGTTCACTGCACACTGTCTAACTGATTCTAACTCCTAACAGAGGAAAGAAAGTTTTGACAGGGTGTGTGAAACACACAGAAACAGAATCGCTCTGAAAAAAGAGTTTCTGACGACACCTGGTGACGTAACCATTTATAGCCTGGCCTCAGGTGCATCTAATGATTACATCAGCCGAGGCTATAAATTCCGGTCAATGTTCATTGATGTGTTCCACACATTATTCAGCTCGGCTCACAGCGAAAGCTGTTCCCCGTAGCGCTTAGCAGCGCAACATCGTAGTGAAGCCTTTTGTAAAGGAAACTACATTCACATGACAGAATTTGCCCCAATCTTTAGCCTGTGTTAATCTTGACAACAAGGTACACATTCTTGAAAGCCAATTTATTGTACGTGATTATGGATTGATTTTAACACCATACCTGCACAGGTCCGATGCTGCAAACACGTCGGCATCAGGACACTTCCAGGAGTGCCAACACAAATATCTCTTATCATGCACATTGACAAGTGCATGGAGAACAAATAAATGACCACTCTTTGTGATTAATTTAATCATGGTAATCATTTTTTTATAAAATTAGCTTTTCCACACCATTCAAAATAATAGACAAAGTCATAGAATTATCCCACAATGCTAAAAACATATAATTTCAATGCACAAAGATGTTTTAAATGGAAAAGAAATATGCAATACTAAGAGAAAAGCTTCAGTGTGCTTTTTTGGAACACTTACATATAGCTCAATTTTATAAAATTATTGTTTTGCTTACTTTTGAAAAAATGTTGGCAAAATTCCCTGTATTCATTTAAATAAATTACCAAACGAAAAAAAATTATTAAAAACTTTACCAAAACTTCGGAGGAAAAAATTAGGGACATCTGAGAGGCGAATTAGCGATAAACACATGACGATGGAAACGGCATGATGTCATCACGCACACCGTTTTATCGATAAAAGGCCATTTTAATGGAAATTGGCAGAAGATGGCATATTTCGCACATTTTTTTTTTTTACGCATTTTCACTTTGTTGATTACAAAATAGCGAGAAAAGTGGATGGAAACTAGGCTATAGATAGATGCATTTTCTCACAATTTAAAAACTGTCTGTGTGGAACTACAAAAATTCCTGTGTTTGTTTTGAGCAACCTGCTGAGACCCGCCCCAACACCGTTACTCAAACAATGCCTTGAGTTTGGGGCGGGACTATCTGACTGTTTAAACAACAGCAGATGCAGGGCATATTCCTAAATCTGTTTTGGAAACATTGTTTATTTTTTAAATTCCATTCAGTGGTGCAAGTGTCACAGGACATTAAATGCCAATATAGCAAACATATAAAACTCTCCAGTAATGACCAATAACACCTACTACACATATCTAATACCCTACTGCAGTTACATATATCACTTTCCCAGGAGTAACCTCACAAATCAGTTGTATGTTCTGCATAATCACAGTACTGTATATTTAATGAGCAGTTATTTCTGGTCATACGGTTCATGACCATAATGTTAATATCAGCACCACCAATTTACACTCATTTCCATGGTTTATATTAAAAAGAAAATGAGGGCATGTAAATACAAACTGCCTGTAATAAAACCATGGTGTTAAGTTGGTGATCTGGCATATTAATATGCATCTGATAAGTCAGGAGCATGTCTTCAGTTCCTTTAAATCTCTTCTATATGCTCTTTACTCCCTACCAAATATGACACATAAACCAAGTGAGCAATATCTAAGCCTGGCTGGAATCGTCTCCTGTGAACTCTCTTAGAAACCGCATTATGAAAGAGATCCGCTCTCTTTCTGCTCTCTGTTCTGCCTGTTAGGCTGAAAGATATAGCCATGCTTATTGCATATGAGTTGACAGAGACAGAATGTTCTGACATCAGGGACAGCATTTTGATCATTCACACATACCCAGAAGGAAAGCTTTAGTTAAAGCCATAGTTACGCATTATAAGGCCTGTTTCACATTACATGCGTAAGCAGCGCTTAGTTATTTCAGCATACTTATTAACAGTTTACAGTATTCACACTGCCCGCCTAAGCATCACATTCATAGGTGCAAGTTTCGTCATTACGTTTTGTTTTTTTTAATTCACTGGAAAATATAGTGAAAATGCTCCATAAATGTATATGTATTTGCAACGTTTAAATTAAGCAGTTCATAGATAAAGTTTATGTCTGTGGTAGATGAATTACCATTTGGATGTAAATGTGGTTCCAAACCTTATGTAAATAAATTAGAAAGTAGATTAGAAACTCTTTACAATAAGATTGTTTTTGTTAACATTAGTTAACAAATAGTTAATAGTTAATTAGCTAATGAATATACTTATACAGCCGTTATTAATCTTGGTTAATGTGCATTTGCTTCATAATGTACATTAACATAGTTAATGCAGTCTGAATTAACATGAACAAACAAGAAAGAATAGTATTTTGATCAATTTAAATTTATCAAGATTAATAAATGCTGTTAAAAATCGTTGTTAGTTCATGATACCTAATGCATTAACTAATGTTTTTTTTTTGTTTTGTATAGAACAGCATTTTGGTTATGAAGTAGAAGTAATGTCAGTGTGAAAGCACAATGTGAGCCTGCTGTTGTACTGTAGTTATGTTGTTGCTCATGCACTGCTTGTGCGTACTGTTTGAAACAGGCCTTAGTGTAAAGTACTGAAAATCTAATGCTCATGTACTGAGTCAGGGGACTTAATATTAAGTGCAGATGAACAGCTCTCTCATAGGCCTACTGAACTGTCCTTGACATATCTATTGGTTGAATCGCATAATCAAGCATTTCAGGGTTGCTACACTGCCCTTCTCTAATGATAGTCTCTTAATGGCATCCCTCCTTATCTGTGGTCATTTCAATTCATGCTATGCTGCTCCTAATGCTTTACAGCTGAAATGTCATTTTTGCACCACTAGCATCACCAAATGGAATCGTAAAAATAATCACTGTTATTAAACCGCTTCTAGAGAACTCCCCTTGTCTCACGTTGGTGGTTCAAACAAATAGTCCTGCCCAAAACTCACACCATTCTCTTTTTGGAAAAAATACCGATGACTCATCTTGCAGTACACAGATTTTTGTCAAACCAAATGCTCTCAATAATGACAATGTCTAGAGGGATGAGCCCTTCGATATGCCCTGCCTCAATTTCCTGTTTCAATAGGAAAAAAGTCACAGGACAGAAAACCTTATTCATCTATACATTTCATCTGGTCTTTTTGTAGACTACATTGTGTCTGGGGTATTAGAACCATTAACACACTCTGCAAGGATCTTGCAAGAATACCTAGAAAAAGCCTATTAAGATTCGTTATTTTCTCTTGCGTGACCCTGAACGTTCATTTTTGAGATTTAACAATGGCTCGATAATCTTGATGCTCTTTACAGGTTGAGGTCACCCCCATGGTTGTTTATCTGCATGCAGAGTGTGAAAAGACAAGGGTTTTGTTTTAAAGGTCAGCAAGGGAGTCTGTGAACAGGACTGTGTTTTAAGAGCAAGATGGTCGACCTGCCATAAAAGCAGAAGCAGGTGCCAAAGCACAAGTCTTTAATCCATCATAACCCCTTGACAAGCTGTCAGTGACAGAGTAATTAAATCAATAGAGGAACAAGAGGATGTCAGACCACTACAATACAAGCGTGCCCTATAAATTCTGTTGAACTTGTTTATGAACTGCACACTCAGACAGTGTGATAGGAATTATTGTGATATAATCATATTCTAGAGTTGAGTGCTTACTTTAGTCTTAGCATCAGGTGGCACAACCACAATCTATTCACTAACTGTCTAATGAACATTGCACAGAAAAGGGGCAAGCACTTTTTTGCGATCCAGCAAGCTCCTATCTGATTGGCTGGCTTTAAACCGATTCAGGAAGTCTGAGTGCACGTACGGAATAATAAAGGATGTGTTTACAAGGTACTGGCCTGCTATAATAAGGGGTTTTGAGGAAGAATGAATGACTGAATTTGTCAAAGTTTGTCAGGTTAGTGGCATCAAAACTTTAAAAGATATTCAAAATTTTTAATTTTAAATAAAGCAGAATTGTATGTTCTACTTAGATTTTTGTCTGTGAAATAGCACTTTGTCTGTGTTATAAACTATTCCAGGTAAACCTGTCTCTAATTGGCTCTTAAAAACAAAACAAACTGTGATTTGATCGCTTTTTTACAAAGACTTAAACGATTAAAAAAAAGCTTTCTTTTTATTCTAATGAACCACATGGCTTTCTCACCCCATTGCACAAGTCGTTTCCACAATAGCAAAGGTCTTTATTCTGCTTGATCAGTGTCAGATTTCATAATTCATCCTAAATTCCCACTTGTCTGCACAGATCCAATTTTTAAACAAATTGTTTGATTAGAAGTCAAAATAATAGAATGCTGCCTTTGAATGAAAATGAAAAAAAACCTATTATTGTACCATTGTCACTCTGTCATAAGTTAAACGATTCGGTTGTCTTCTGTTCATGTCTGTTTGATTTATCAGTGGTGCGAGTCGTGTCTTCAACAGCCTCTATTGTGAGCCTTGCAAATTCTCAGCGATTCCAGATGGTGCGTCATTGATTGATTTTAGCTTTAGCAAATGAGTCGAAAGTATAAAAACCTACACAGAAGCCAACTCATCAATGTCCCGTTGAAAGAATACAGGGATCTATGTTGTCACTTGGAAGAATGGCTCTGGTTTGGTTGTAAAGCCAGTTTCTGTGATGTATGGGAAATTGACTAAATGAATGTGGTGATCACAGATAACATCACAGGCAAGTAGATCTTTGCAGATTGATGTGCTGTTTGACATATTGAGCTTTGGTGTCAACCACATTTTATTTATATGTTAATGCTAAAGTGTTGTAATTTTTAAATGACCATTTTAAAACAGCTTAATATGCTGAAGCAATTTTTATGTAAGCTATTGGTAGGCTAATTTTCCTGAAACCACTGTGGTTCTGTTTGGTGATGGAAATTACATACTTCAGGTTTAAAGTGTGCATAATTATCTCCATAATCTTTTTGTATTTTTTTGTTGTTGTTAATTATTGATGAACTGCCATCTTTAGTGTGGAATTTTGATGGCTTGTAAGCCTGTGATGCGGGACTGACCTTTCAAAAGATCATGCATGTGTCACCTGGAGCATTGCACCTGAATGTCTGAGCCTCCTAGTCATCTGGTGTCTAGCCTGCAGCTAAATGTGTCCTTCTTCCATCAAATTTGATTGTTGTTCAAGTCATAAAATGATTTGTCACACCTGATGATGAGGAGGATATTTTGATCCTTTATGTGTCTTTGAGATGGTACAAAGAATTTTAACGTAAAAAAAATTACATTTCACCTTTAAAAATGGCATAAAGTCTGATTTAGTCATTTTCTAATGTTACTATAAAAGGTAGAATTTTTCTTCCAGTTTCATTCTATTATATGTTATATGCAAAACGTTGCAGCTGAATGCACTAAGTATCATCTGCATGTGTGATGTCTGTCTATAACTGTGTGGCTGCTGCTGTTTTTAAGGCTTGTTGCCCTTTTATGTCGTGTTTTGCTTTATGTGTCTTTGTCTTCCCAGGCTTCATGGACTCGACCTGAGAAACACAAGGTAGGGCTACTAAACAAGCAACCAGGTTGTTCACTAATCCTAGAGATGACCCTTTTCACTGCAGAACATCAAGTGTTGGCTCTTTTCTACCCTCAAAAACCTATAGACACTCAAAGACACAACATATTTGATGAATTGGCCTCCTCAGTCTGAAATGACTGCAGTGTCATTTCGATTCTTTATGTGTAGCATATCACCAATTATTTTCTCTAATAGCTTCAGTAAATAGAAATAGTGAAAATCAGGTCTTCCATCCTAGGTAGAATAACTGAGAATAACTTTTTCCTTTCCAGATACCATTAAGGCAAACTTTTCTCAAGGGAAAATAAAGAGGAGTTGTTAGAGCAGGGGTTTCAAGGGTTCTAACATGCCTGGTGCTTCTTTAGAGTATGAGCCAACACTCAGTGTTCTCCCAAGTACTCAGACAGGGGAATGTAGCGACACTGAAGGAGACACTAACTCACATATAACCAACTATAGCTTTAGAGAGCACAAGTTGTCCCAAGGCTATTGTTAACATAAATACACAAAACTCTAACTAGATAAACTCAGAATATGCCACATACCAGAGTTATAATTACTTGAAAGTCAACGTGAAACCCTGTCCAATTCCCATTCAACTTCTGTAATGTGACATATTTGAGTTAGGATATTAAGTGGAATCAAATATAGGGCGGGGCTTCATATTATTGTTTGAAAATGTATTGGTTTGTAAGTTTCACCGTTACCAACATAGTTCAGCGATTTGGTGTTTCCCGAAACCGTAGTTCCAATGACCATTCGCAAACAGCAAAGTTGAGTGGTTTGAACTGCTGCTCAAACCTTTGGTTAGAAACATACATAGCAAACATTGTTCCTTATTAGTTTGCTGTGTGGACATTATTTGACTTCGCCGTGGCTTCTATATCTATCATTCCATATATATCTTTAATTCTGTCAAGACTTTGACCATGTTTACATGCATTTAAGTAAACTGCTTATTCTGGGGTTTTGCAGAAAACGTCACGTAAACTTGAATACAGCTGTTTAAGGCATTAAAGGCTGTTAAGAGTAAGTGCTTTAACACACACAGCTTTTTTTTTTTTGGAGAACAAGGCTTGCTTTGTGTCCATGTTAACACATAAGTGGCTTTCTTATAGGTTTTTGAAGTGCGCATATCTCATCAAGTGCGCCGGAGGATCCCAAAGTCTGATGTAAAGGGAAACCCAACTATTGCACTAACCTGTTGTAGTTGTACAGGAAATGCACCCCTGACGGTTCAGACTGAGACACATTCCAAAAAAATCTGATATTAATCTGATGTCAAATCACGTATGGAAGTGGTTTGAATTGGAGGTTTTTTTTTCTTTATTTAATTTTTTTCTTTTCTTTTCAGACTACAGACAATTAAATGAATCCCTTTGATTTGGACATAAAAAATAAATAAAAAGAAATCTTTAGTGACTGAAAAAATCTTTAATGACATCAGCAGAATAGAAAAGTAATTTCATAGGAAGAGCATTTTGTTACATTTTGATTAAGATTAAAAAAGTTAGAAGAAACGTGTACAATGAATCATTCACATTCATAATAAGACCAGAAAAAGTGTCCATTTTTATTTTATGTTGACTTTAAAGCCTTTACCTGGCTTTAAAATGTAGATTTTACTCCTTTTATTTGTTTATTTTACTTGCTTTGCTCATTTGTCAGTGAGAAAGTTCATCAATGTCTGCACAGCTGATTAAGAATGATTTTGTTGCATATGGTTTGAGGTAGGAAAGTCTGTTTATCTGATCTGTTGAGATGAAAGGCCACAGTTATGAGATTGCCCACACATCACTTCATGTTTTTTGTAATCCTCAAGGGTGTAGATAAAAAGCACCACACTTCATTAAATGTGCATTTTTCGTGCCAAAACAAAGACATTACTGCATCAGGAGTGTTTGAATAATTAGCAGTTTCTTCACTTCAGCCTGTAATGATGTCAGAATGCAGTTTCTACTATGTGACTTTTACCAAATTAAATTTGCATTCAATCTTGCCATGTCTAGCATGCTCATTGTCGTGACTTTTACTGCTTCAAACAACCTCAGGGGTAACTATTCTTCAACATGTACTGCGTCAGTCCAAGCTGGGGCATATAAAAAGTTCTGCATTTAACCTGCTCCGTGTTTGGACACATTGTCATCCATCTTGTCATCTCTCAAGTGCTCCTCTAGTTTTTTGTTTGCATGAAATGAGTGACTCATATGAAAGTGCAGGAAACTGCTAGGCTCTTTTTTTGTATAACATCTAACAGTCAGTGCAAACAGTGAAAAAGTCCTGAGTAGGGGTGCGGAAAACAACATTTTCTAAATCGACTAGTTCGTGGGTTGCCTGAATGTCTGTTATATAATCTGCCTTAAGGAAGTCCTGTATAATGGTTGTGGAGGGCCACTCAAAACATGCATCACAACTGCCAAAGAGAGAATGTATATGACTGAAGCAGCGCATAGGGGATGAATTTTATGGTGCGACTTTCCCGACAAGATTTTACCTTGCAAACTGCCCAAAAGCTAAAGCACAGCTCGCTATGTAAGCACCACTGCTAAAAGTTGTAATTATTTATAAAACTGATTCATCTGTAACTAGTTGTTGTACTAGTCTGTTCGACCATCCTGACCTATCCCCTGTCCTGAGCCGAGTGGTTAATTTCTTCTCTGCGAAGGCCTAGAGTTCAAGTTCTGATTTTATTTTGCTTTTGCTCACTGTCTGTCTGCACTTTTAAGAGAAATAGATGGGCAGAATGGGGTTTCCTGCGTTCTCTATTAGGTGAGATAAGATGCACAAAGGCGTGTTATTGCATTTCAGCGCTAACACATAAGCCACTCTCTCAAAGAAATGTTCTCCGTCTTCCCCTCACTTTCTGTTTTCTGCTAAATTTAACAACAGAATAGGAAGTAGTGATTCAGTGGAATCATTCAAGGCTAACATTCAAAGAAACATCGGTTCTGACTGCAGTTTAATATGTGAGCGACCCTCCTTAGAACACATAAAACCGAAGAGATGCTGCATATGCGGCTTACTGTAAATTACTATGCAATGGGAGGGGACTCGGTTGACAGCCCTGCATACTAACAGCCCTCAGAATGTGAAGCACAAGCAGGATGGAATTTATGGTCGAGACCCTGGTTGTTACTTAAAGCACTCAATCCCTCAAATCGTGACTAAGCCAGTGCACCTTTAAATCAAGTCTGTGAATTGATTGAATTTCTGAGCTGTATACACTCCATTCCCCTCTGCAGTCAAATTTCTCACTGACCATTGAACAGGCACTTTATAAATGAAGTGCCACAGCAAATTTCTGAAACATCTTTTTTCTTAGCTGTCTTCGCATGCTGTAGCTCTGTCAATGCACTGATGAAAGGTGCATGCTAATGCACACATTTTACAGTAGTATTATTGACAAATGTATGCCGCTTAAAGGAAAATACAAATAATAAACAAACTGAGCAGCTTGTGTTTAATTATTCTATGATCATGTCATATTACAACAGCATGTCATATTTCATTAATTGTGTGTGCTGCCTTCTTTGTTCATATGCATGCAATAACAACATTGTTAGACATTAGACATAGTATGCTCCACTAAGCACAAATCAACATTGTCCAATATTAAATCTGAAAAATCTGTGTCATTTGATTCATTCTGCTGCATTTAATGCTGCATGTGAATGTTGATATGATATTGCTTTTTTTTTTTTTTTAATTATGAGAGCTTTTCCACCGTAAATGTCCTGTAACTAATGGAAGTGATTGGTTATCCGTATGCGTATTATGGCCAATGGCTTAGGCATGGGACTGGAGGAGCAACTCATGTTTGTTTGATAAGTTAATTGGTGTCAGCCGGCATGACTAATAAATGTATTTAAACATGTCATGGAAGAGGCTGTGCTCTCTGATTAACATGGGGCACATTATGCGAGTCAGATGTGCACAGTCAATTAATTTTCTTGTAAATGAAATAAAAGTGTCATTAATCTGAGAATTTTCATTAGATTTGTTCTTTTGAAGATTACGAAGTCAAACTTGCGTGTGTCAGGCGCTAACAATTGAATAACATGCAGTAGCTGTAATATACATTATATACATAGTACAACTCGGTTCACTGTTTAATTTAAATATTTGTCCTTTTGGATTTACTATCTAAACCTTACACGCACATGATAGCACTTGCGTTTGTCTGCTTTGGATGCATTGCAAAAGACCCTGAGAATGCAAGCTGCTCTTTGCAAGGCAATTAATTCAAGACAAGCAGCTCTGAGAAAAGATTAATACTAAAATAATTTGACATGGAGCATGCAAAGATGTACATTTTGCATCATCAATAGCAGTTTACTTCCTTAAAGGGATAGATCACCCCAAAATGAAAATTCTCTCATCATTTACTCACCCTCATGCCATCACAGATGTATATGACTTCCTCTCTTCAGCAGAACGCATTTGAAGAAAAATAGAAAAATATCTGAGCTCAATAGGTCCTAATAATGGATGTGGATTGTAACATGATTTTTGATGCTCCAAAAAGCACTGACAATCAGCATTAATGTCACTCCAGTGGTTAAATTCATTTCTTATAATGCAATACAATAGTGGGTTAACAATCTTTATTGTAATACTCTCATGTCAGCCACGTCTGTACGTGTTTCCATCAGGCGATGAAGCAACCGTATTACATTCATTTGGCTTTATGAGGGCTAAATTTGCTTTTCATGTGGGTGTCTTTGAACACTGAGGTCACGCTGTCTCATATATGACGTTTTGGCGTTGGCATCTTCACATGAAAAGTGGCGCATTCGCAACACACCCGGAAGAGCAGCGCTGTTTAAAACTGAGTGGGAGGAATGCAGTACAGACCGAACGGCGTAAACAAATTGAAGCAAATTTAAAAAAAAATGTCAGAAGATTTAGATTTTCGAAGAGGGGATACAAGCCAAATTTGAACCTGAGTACTCTGACCAGGAGCTCAGGGAGATGGAGGAGGCTGGACCAACAAGCCTCAGAGAGACAGAGAGCTCAGGAGACATGTTGGTGCACATGTAGACAATTCCAAAAGAAGTAGACAGCATCTGCTGCAACAAATGGAATGTTGCCATGCCATCGCTGGAAAGACCTCGTGACCTCAGCCTTCTCGTTAACGTGCATACTGCTGCTTACCAGACGTGATGATTTATAGTTAAAAAGTACTTAAATATTGATCTTTTTCACAACAAAAGTGATCATAACACTTTATAAGACATTCATCTATCCACTGGATTCCTGTGGATGACGTTAATGCTAAATGTCTGTGCTTATTGTGTTACCATCCACATCCATTATAAGGAACTACTGAGCTTAGATATTTTTCTCTTTTTCTTCAACTGTGTTCTGCTGAAGAAAGAAAGTCATACACTTCCTGGCCAAAAAAAAAAAAAAAAAAGACACTGTTTGGATTTAAATAAGCAGAATCTTAAGAGCCTATGATCAGATCATTATTGCAGTGATTAATATATTTCAGCTGGCAACAATTCTTTTAAGCCTAAATGATGTTGTGTGTTGCTTCTCATTTCTTAAACTGTCAGAAGACGTATCCCGTGGTTGTAGGAAAATGTTTTACTGTGTTACAGAAGATGCAAATTATTGGCCTGCATCAAGCAAAGAATACAACTAAGGAGATTGCTCTCCATTCTCCAACATATTATTAGAACCTGGAAGGACAGTGGTTAAGCTTAAGGAAGAAATAAGGTTGGAAAAAATCTTGAATGATCATGATCGGAGATCACTAAATGCTTAGAAAAGTCCCATCGTAAAAAAAAAACACAGCAGAACTCATGGGTATGTTTAATAGAGAAAGTAAGAGAATTTTCACATAAACAATGTGTTGAGAATTTACAGGATTGGGACTAAACAGCTGTGTGGCCACAAGAAAGCCACTTGTTAGTAAGGCTAATTGGAAAAAACAAATTCAATTTGCTAGGGAGCATAGAGATTGGACTGTGGAGCAATGGAAAAAGGTAATGTGGTCTGATGAGTCCAGATTTACCCTATTTCAAAGCAATGGGCAAGTTAGGTTAAGAAGGGAACTGCATGAAGCGATTCACCCGTTAAGAATAGTGCTCACCGTACAAGCCTCTGGAGGCAGTGTTATGATCAGGCATTGTTTCAATTGGTCAGGTCAAGGCTTAGCAATGTTATGCGGCAATAAAATAAAGTCAGCTGACTACCTGAATGTACTGAAAGACCAGGTTATCCCATCAATGGATTTTTTTTCTTCCCTGACACCACTGCATATTCCCAGGACAACAATGCCAAGATTCATCGAGCTCAGATTGTGATAGAGTAGTTCAGGGAGCATGAGGAATCATTTTCACACATTAATTGGCCACCACAGAGTCCTGATCTTAACCCGATTGAAGGTCTTTGGGATGTGACGGAGAAGACTTTATAGAGTGGTTCGACTCTCCCATCATCAAAACAAGATATCAACCAAAAATTAATGCAACTCTGGACAGAAGTAAATGTCGTAAATTTGCATAAGGTTGTCGAAACAATGCCACAACGAATGTGCACCGGAATTAAAGCTAAAGGCGTTCCAACTAAATATTAGTGTATGCACCTTTTTTTTCACCTTTTTTGTCATGAGAGAATTTTCATTTTTGGGTGAACAATCCCTTTAAGACAGGACGGATTGCTTTCATACCACTTGCAAAATATACAGTTGTTCAGATGAACTGTACCCTTTAAAAACCTGGTTTGGAAAACCATTTTCCAGGGCTCCCACTCTCATGAAAAACCTAGAAATATCAGGTGATTGCCCGGCCAGGAAATGGTATGAAAATTAATCAAATAGTAAAATGTAATGGAAAAGTATTGGGAATTTCTATTGTGAACATACTTTTTTCTTGTTAATGTATCAGTCTAATATTTAATTTAACTTAAAAATTTTCTTTGAGAGCACAATCTCTATAAACTGATTTTTTTTTAAATACTGTATCCAGTAGTAATGAATGACTGAAACGGTTGTCATGGAAAAGTCATAGAAAATCAGAACCATGGCATTCACACCAATCAATTGAACCAAAATCTGATGTCAAACGAACTCATGCCTGCACCAAAAGCTCTAGTTTAAAGCCAGATAAGTAGATGCATTCACGTACTATTCATAGTTTTCTAAAGCTACCAAGAAATGCTGTGAAATGCAAACATCACAGAGCAGCAATGAAACACATGGTTGCTTTTTATCGTAACACAGTTGGAACCAATATGATTGCTGAATTCAAAACCCCTCCAGTCATAGGATCTCACAACACCATAGCAACCAGAAATGGGCAGCAGAGTGAAGGCAGTATGAGATAAAGTGTGTGTGCATATGTGCTGTATGGAACCGTAGAGTAAAACTGTTAGCACATTGTCCCAGCTGTGCTGTTCAAACAGGCTTTGTGGAGAAATAGCTTTAAAGTGGCCCCCGCTGTGTGGTCCACTTCATTATTGATTCCTGCCTCACTGTCTCCAAAAATACCCCCTTGAGCCATAGACACAGGCTGAAACACTCAAATACTGCCCCACTTCACTTTTAATGGCATCTGTAGTTTTTTGGTAGAATTGTATACAGACATAGATCATTTTTACTGCGATTTTATTGTTTTCCTCTAAAGGGATTTCACCTAAAAATGAAAATTCTGTCATAATTTACTCACACTCATGTCTTTCCAAACCCATATTTACATTCTGGTTCCAGTCCCCATTCATTGTCATTCCCTATTTTTTGCTTCATGGAAGACATAAAGTCATACAGGTTTGGAATAACATTAAGGTGAGTAAATGACAGAATTTTGCATTTTGGGTGCACAATTTCTTTAAGGACCCTTTAGTTCCCCTAACTCTGTAGAGACCTGCACGGGCCTTAAAATGAAGCCCTAACTCAACCCGTACCCAAGGCCGTGTGACCCGACACTTCACTACCAGTACCGTCAGATTTTAAGCCTGTACCGGACACAAGGAGGTATTGCTGCAGTAGGCTTTTTTTATGTAAGCATCGTAGGAAACATTACAAAAGTATAGTGTTAGTAAACATACACTGTTTTAGGGCACAATTGACCCTCCATCATGTGTTTACGTAGGATAACATTTGAAAAACAGCACAGGCATGCTAAAAAATAATGCGTTCGGTGTGAACAATCCCTTACTCGTCCATTTGTGTGTTTCTGTGAGTGAGAGAACGTGCGCAAAACAAGTTAGTTAGTCCTATTTATCTGTTCATTAAAGGGATAGTCCAGCCAAAATGTTTAATTATCTCATCATTTACTCCCCCTCATGCCATCCCAGATGTGTATGACTGTATTTCTTCAGCTGAACACAAATTCAGATTTTTAAAAGAACATCTCTGCTCTGTTGGTCCATAAAATGCAAGTGAATGGTGACCAGAGTATAAATCTTCACTTACACTTTCACATTCTTTCACATTTTGAAAGTGAAAGTTAAAGTGGATATTTATGGTACAAATTGACAAAAATATTGATCTGTTTCTCACCCACAACTACCATATCACTTCTGAAGATATGGATTTAACTACTTGAGTGATATGGATTATTTTATGGTGCCTTTATTTGATTTTTGGAGCTTCAAAGATCTGGTTCACCATTCACTTTCATTGTATGGACCAACAGAGCTGAAAAACCATTCTTCTGAAATATTAATTCTTCAAAAAAAAATTGTTGGTATTCTGCTAAAGAAAGAAAGTCATACACATCTATAATGTCATGAGGGTGAGTAAATGATGAGAGAATTTTCATTTTTGGCTGGGCTATCCCTTTAATTACAAACCCGAACCAGACCTGAACCCAAAGTCAAACTTAAAAAAAACTGTCCCGAATCCAGCCCGGGTCGGGTGACAGACCTCTATAGCAGTGCCATGTAGGGTTAACAATGTAGGGTTGAATAATTCCCTTGCATTTCACACATGCACATTTTCTCACTGTATCACTCTCTTTGTCTTTCTCTAGAGTCTGGATGGTAACGTGATTGTACGCAGTGATGCCCGTGTGTCCTCTCTGACTCTGAAGTATGTGCAGTTCACTGATGCTGGCCAGTACCTCTGCACTGCCCGCAACTCCATTGGGCAGGACATCCAGAGCATGTACCTGGAAGTGCGCTGTAAGCTAAACACTGAACTTCTCTTATGTCCTTTGAATACAGTTATGTCAAAGTCACAGTGTCATATTCTCAATATAGCTTTCTTGGTTTTATAACTTTAGGGGCTGATTTCTTCACAGTAAAGCAGACTCTCTGCATATGAATTACAATACAACATAAAAAACCTGTCCTGACATACATTTAACTCAATTTTGAAATCTAACTCTTTGTATTTTATCAAATTATGTTCACTCCAGTTTGCTGAGTGCACATTCTTGCTATTTTGCTGGGTAGAGAATTACAGTAAAGCTATTTTTAAAGTTATTTTCATCTGGTATTATGCTTTGAAGCATTCCTAGAATCAAATTTTGAAAAGGGGTGTGGGGGGCTTGATGTGCAATGAAATTCTAATTGGATTAATTTGTCTTGCCCTAAAAACAAGAAATCTTCTCCGGTCTTGAGATAGCATCACAATGTAATTGATAGAAATTGTGTGGAAATGCAGTTTGCCACAGTCAGACTTGTGAGTAATCAGCTTCTTGCTTGAGTGCATGGAGTGTTTTGCAGTAATTAGCATTAGAAAAAGGTGATTTCAGATGATCCGAGATGAGATTGTTCACTCCCATTGCAGCCAAATATTTGCTGTCCATGTTTGTGGCAGAGCCAGACACCATGTAGCTAGCTACCTGACTGTACTTTTCTTTTATTTACTTCCTTTTCATTCATGTTTACATTTGAAAGGAAGATTTTTTGAGTCTCTTGTTTATTTGTTTGCTTCTTTTGTATGGATTGGAGCTCAGCCTCACATTAAAAAAAAAAAGAGTTTCGGGCAGGCAGCCAGTTGGCAAGCCTGTATAATCTACCCATTCTGTTGTCAAATGAGTGAGCATTTTTATGCAAAGTTTAGTTGTTTATTTACATCAGCACAGGAAGCAAGTTTTCCCCAAAGTTACATATGAAATTATCAGGGAGCAAAATTACCTGCATCATAAATCATTTCAAGGCTAAAAGGAATAGTTCACCCATAGTCATAATTACCCTTGTGCCATTCCAACACCATATGTTTTCTTTCTTCTCTGCCACACAAATAAGATGTTAGGCAGAATTTTGCTGCTGTTTTCCATACAACCAAAGTATATGGTGATTTATTGCCAAGCTCCAAAAAGGACAAAAAGGCATAATGAAAGTGCCATTAAAGTACTCCATTCTACAAACTCTTCTGAAGTAGCTTTGTGTGAGGAACATATTGGACATATTGGATTGTACTCTATACTCACTAAACATCTTACCCTCCACCACAACTCTTAAATCTATTAAAACTATTCTTATTTGTGTTTCATTAAAATATGGTGCCTTTAGATGCTTTGAACCAGTTTTGATGTAAAATTGCATTGGTTCACGTGACCGATTGCAACACGACAAGTTTGAAAATACATCACTGTGATTGATATTTCAAAATTTTGGCATAGGGGAATTTTATCAGTGAATAACAACTTGAATTTGTGTTTTTTTCCTCTCACAATGCTATCGAATAGCTTCAGAAAACTTGGAATACCACAGAAGTCAAATGGATTATTGGAGCTTGGCAGTATAAATCACCATCCACTTTAGTCATATAGTTAACCGAAGCTTAGATATTGTACCTATGACCTCCTTTTGTGTTAAAAAAATAAATAAAACATGGTTAGAGCAACATTGAAATTAGTTAATGATGATGACATTTTCATTTTTGGGTGAACTAACCCATTAAATTTGCCAATAGTTATTTTGGGCACTGTTGTGATAAGATTTTATAGGCTATTTCATCTTAAGAGAGATATTACATTTGGGCTGCCCACATTATCTTAGCAGCAGTGTTGCAGGCTGTGGTCCTGAGATAGCGATAAGATTTTAAGGGATATGTGTTTTATCAGATGAGTTTTATAGGAAGTGTGATGACTCAACTGTGTTTATCAATCATTGAGTGGAAAATATAGTTAGCCTAGGTGAGCATTAGGGGGGCAACACTCCACTCTGAGCTGATAGCCTATAGATACATTGAGAGACAATAGATGTTTGACTAGAGCTGCTGGCAGCTCTGTAATAGCAGATAGCAGAAATTGCAATTCTAAAAGGTTGTTGGAAATGCATGGCAGGATGGAGGCGATGATGGTTACTTTATGCATGCTGGCAGCCTTTTCAGTCAGTCTTTCTCCAAAACAGCACCAGAGTTATTATAATTTTAGTTTTTTATTTCGTTTTTTAACGGCTGTCAAAATTAATATGTTAACTGAACATTTGAATATAGATGAACTAATTATTTACATAAAATTTAATAAATCAAGTTTCTTCATCTTTATCTAGTGGCTTTAACATATTTAATGAATGCTGGTTTCAAATGGCTTTAATTTTTAAATAATATATAAGAACAAAAAGCAAAAATTATTTTGAGTACATTTTTGAGTTTTGTAGTCATGAAAAATATAATTTAGTTTAGTGTAAACTAGGGGTGTGCATCAAAGCCATTATCTGTATCTGTCTCTGTATATTAACATTTTATGCATTTGGCAGACACTTTATCCAAAGCAACTTACAGTGCACTTACTACAGGGACAATCCCCCGGAGTAACCTGGAGTTAAGTGCCTTGCTCAAGGACACAATGGTGGTGGCTGTGAGGATCGAACCAGCAACCTTCTGCTTACTAGTTCAGAGCTTTAGTCCACTACGCCACCATCACTGCGCACTGTATCTGTTCATATGACAAAATGATCTGTATCTGTTTCTGTATTCGGATAGAGCCGGGTCTGGGCGGGGCTTAAACCGAAAGTGTGTCAAAACTAAATGAAACGGCCATTTTTAAACGTTACTCTTACATTTATATTTTCTATGAATAAAATATTTCTTGTATATGCCTTTTCATAATAATATCCTAATAATAATAATAATAATAATAATAATTGGTTTCAAACTAAATATGAAATGTTAAACATACATTTTGCAGTGAATAATAAATACTAATTCAGACATTAAAAGAAATGAAAATAAAATCAATATAGCCTATAAACAGGTGAAAGTCCCGTAAATTTGTCAGGATTTGTTATGATAGGACACCCTTATTTTGTTGAATAATCTAAGGAGCATTTAAGCTTTTATGGAGCATTTTAACTTTTTTTCGGAATAAAGTTTTAACCAGTTAATTACCTTACTTTCTGATGTGGATATAAATGTGGTCCTTTTAAAGAGATGGAAAGACGAGCTCTGACGTTGAATCACTTCAGGTCAGGAATTTACCATCACGCTCAGGTTTAGGCTATAAATAAATACAAGAGAATCAGACATGAATCGTGTGATACATTACAGACTTTTCAAGAAGTTGAAAGTGTATATGATGTCGTATCCTTGTTAAACACTTGACAAGCTCCAGACACGCACAACAGTGGCGGAGCTAGGGGGTGGCCGTGGCCACCATGGACGGAAGCCATTGGCCACCCCACTCACAGTTGCTCTTTTAGTCATTTTCTGGCACAATGTACCTCTTTAAATATGAAATCATCTCTCTGCAAATATACAAACTTAACATGTGTGCACACCAAGGTCACCATACCGCTCTGTCCCAGTTGTGATTGTATCCACTCCCCCCTCCCCACAGTCCGATGATATAAAAATGCTGCCCAAACATTTCTGTGCCACCACAGACTGATTGTTTGCCCCTGCCTGGCCACCCCTTTGAAAAACTCCTGGCTCCGCCTCTGACACACAATTAACAGAGACCGCAAACTGAGTCGAGACGTGCCCTTCCGATCTGAAATCGCACCGTGTGCATTTTCATTAATAAGGTTTACACTTTAGAAACATTGGCTCTACAGATTCATAAATTCGTTGTAATTTTGGATATGTTTATTTAAAATGTAAAAACAGCCATGTGCGCAACTCTTGACAGCACACTGGATAAGCCGGTTAGAATGCCAGTAAAGGTGTTTACATGCCATGCTAAATTGTGGTAATTGGGCAAAAATCTACCTGTGTCGATTAGTTTTAGCTTAAACTGTTTATGAATTTACCCCCATAAAATAAAAACATTTACGGCCTTTACATGACCTCACATGTTAGCTTTTTAAGCATAATATATGCAAGATGGTGCATATTCACTGTCTTTAATTGCAGATGCTCCAAAGATCCAGGGCCCTGCTGCTGTGTTCACCTGGGAGGGGAATCCAGCTAATATCACCTGTGAGGCTCTAGCTCATCCGGGTGCCACCATTTTGTGGTTCCACGACGGTCAGCTTCTGCCCAGCACTAATACCACCAACGTCAAGATCTACAACATGCCCACAGTCAGCTTCCTGGAGGTACAGCTCGCCCCCTCATTAAGTTTCAACACTAGATTGGGTTGACACTAATAATTGCTTTCTGAGGTAATTCACTGTATACTTCAGCACTCAGACATGGAACGCTTGATATTAAATCGTAGTAATAGGGCCCCTTCAATATAACTATGAGAAAGCACTGTAATTACGGGTTTCATTGCTGTAACTTTCTTTTAACCCGTGTTCTCCATTTCGGTTCTAAATAGAGCTGCTACACACATCCTTCAAAACCATTATCAGCCCACAGGGTTAAACTAATATAATGAGTTGTTTTTATTGTATTACTCTCTATCAGCATAATGATATAGCTGAATAATACATGCCATTTATTTTCTTCAATTGTGTGATGTTTTGATTGTTTTGTTTCCACCATTACTGACCTATTACATAATTAGACTAATTAAGCTGCTTTCTGAATAAAGATGCATTGCGAATGGGCAGCATTATGCATATTGTTTTTGGTCCCTTGCAAAGCACAGATTGTACTGTAATGTTGGATGTATATACAGAAGAGTGGTTCTTGAACTTTTCATCCTTTTTGAGGTCAACCTCTAGAGACATTTAGTAATGGACAGTTCCAACTCTACGTTCTAATTGAATGAGCTGTGTTCAAAGCTTACGAATGCCGCTACTGTAATCGCACATCTGTGACCGTACATCATATATTTATGGGAAAAGTTGCCATGGTGCTTGGCAACCATCAACAGCGTCAGGCTTCTTAACTATATTAATTAGAGGAGGAATTGTTTATTTTAATTCTTAATATTAATACATTGAATATTGGTGTCTTTATCATATTGCTCATGCCATTGTTTTACATAAGCCGTTCGAGGTCATATTTGACCAGGGGCTGTATCTATGAAGAACCCCTTATTTGTAGATTTGGTCAAATCTCTTTAATGCATCCCTGCTGAAAATTTACATCTTAAACCAACCTAAGTTTGCTGGTTTTACCTTATCCTTATGCTGGTTTAGCCTACAAATTCCCCAAACCCATCTAATTCAGCAAATATACCAGCCTAAGCATGCTAGGAGACCAGCTTAGGATGTTATTTTCAACGGAAATTGCCTCTCGTGGTTAAAAACTTTAGAGGTCAGAGTGTTTGTGTTGGGTTTGTTTTGACTAAAAATGTTCTCTGTGACAGTGTCTCTGTTCCTGTGGTGCTTTTCCTTATGCTGCGGTAGCTAATGGAGCCAGCAGTCTTCCGCTCTCTCTCTCTCTCTCTCTCTCTCTATTTAATACTCAATAATTATTGAGCGAGACGAGTGCCAGTGGTGCAGAATAACAGGTCACTGGTGATGAGCTTCCTATAACCAGCCATCCAAGGAGCAAAATGTGTGTGTCATACTAGGTCGGTCAGAGGAGAGGACAGGCTTTGACTTTGCTTTTTCTCCGACAGGTCAATCCGGAGTCCCAGAACGATTTTGGCAACTACAACTGTACAGCCACCAATGTCATCGGCACAGAGTCAAGGGAATTCATTTTGATTCAAGCAGGTTTGTGAACGAAGTGGAAGACGAAATAATGAAAAATGTATTACAGTTTTCCCTGGGGACCTTGTTAAATATACTCTTAAACGCATTGCTGATGTACAAGTTAAAAAAGTCAATGTTCTCATTAGGTGTTCATACAGTATGCCGTTTTTCACAAAAACTGTTTAAAGGGATAGTTCATCCCAAAATAATATATTTTCTCATTATATACGCACCCTCATGTTGTTTCAAACCTATATGACTTTCTTTTTTGTGTGGAACACAAAAGAAGATGTAAGGTAAAGTCTTAGCATCAGTCACCATTCACTTTAATCGTTTTAAAAAAATAAAGTGAATGGTGACTGAGGCCTCCTTACTGTGTTTCATGGAAGAAAGCAAAAGCCATGAAACAATATGTTGACATAATTTTCCCTTTAACACATGATAGAAAAACACTTCTAAATTCCCTCTTAGTATTTATGTATAATCCACAAGGTATGCAAAAGTTAAATCACCCCCAGACAGAGTTGCTTTAGCTTCAGATCAGAGCCTACTTTCGTATTTTTTAGGCTGAGACTCTTGGGTAATAAAAACAGCTGGGATATAATTTTCAGGCTGTAGCACATACGGGTTAATTGCGATGCTGCCTCTGATATTTTTTGTACTCTATAAAGTAGGGCAGATGTGAAATGGTGTGGACGTCTGTGAGGGGATTATTTCATCTAAATGCATTGGATAGAGCAATTTATTAAAAATAAATGTGTTTTTCATGGCCATTTTCCATCTTCTGTTCTGTCTGACCTGTAGAATTAAATGTTTTTCACTACTGTATGTTTAAGAGTTCTATGTAAATGCTCTCTCCGATATGAAATGAGCACTTTGCTACATATTCTTATGCACTGCGCTTTTGTTGACAAGTCCAATATACAGTACTTTTATCTCCCCTATCCTACAATAACAAACTCTTTGCAAAGTCTGCATTACATTGAGGCAGGTTCACAAAATAATCCATGTTGAAATGTGCTACTAAGATTGTTAAAATGAAATGTTCTGATCACCATTCACTAGCATTGTGTGGAACCTACAGAGCTGAGATGTTCTTCTAAAAATCTTTGTTTGTGTTCTGCTGAAGAAAGAAATTCAAACACATCTGGGATGGCATGATGCTGAGTAAATGATGAGAGAATTCATTTTTGGGCGAACTATCTCTTTAAACCATATTTAACCCTTATCATTAGTTTATTATTAATTGTATTATCTCACTGTGACTGTGCGGGACATCTGATCACCATGTAGGTGCATTCATATTTAAACGTTGACGGACCTGTGTTGGTGTATTCACCTTGCTAACGTAAGTTGTATATCGGGTCCAGATTTAGTAATTCTTTGCAGCTAAGTCTCAGTAAATGCCAAATATATGTTCAGATGTTTTGAGTTATGAAAGTTACAGTATGTTTTCATACTTGATATGACCCCATTAAGCAATACTTTGGTTTGTCTGCAAGATATTTTACTGGGAAAATCTGTACTGGCCACCACAATAACTGTTCTCTTGGTGACATAAGCCCATAATCATTTTCCATTGTTTTACTTTTTTATATTGCCTCACTCTGATTATGTGGTGTCCTGCTTGTTTACAGAAGTTATTTCTAACCGTTTGTGTGTTTTCTCTAGATGTGCCTTCGGCCCCCTCTATCGAACGTGTGGAACCGTATTCCAGCACGGCGAACTTGGAGTTTGATGAGCCTGCCTCCAGTGGAGGAGTGCCCATTCTCGAGTATAAGGCTGTGTGGAGGATAGCAGGCCAAGATTGGATTAACCGAGAGTTTTATGTTGCAGATGGTGAGTGTCAACACACACACACACACACACACACACACACACACACACACACACACACACACACATACATTACTCTATAATAACATTTATTGCTAACTGGAAGCAATGGAGAGAGAAAGCAATATATACAGGGCTTTTGTGAAACTGTTATAGCTTCCTATCATTTGTGTGAAGGTTGATCTTGGTTCTGTGGCATTGTGTTACACTGAAATAACCACATATTCTGAGATTATTGTAATATAACAATGATTTGAGCACCGCCATTTTGAAAATAAATGAAAAACATATAGCGATTTTTTTTCTCAGCAATTGGCTGTATTGTTGGTCGCTAGTATATTGTAACATTATTAAAATCTGATCACAAAAGGGATGCATTGACAAAAAAATAAGGTGTCATTCTATCATTTCGTTCATTTTATAATATCTATATATGTGGATTTGGACAAGTAATACAGAACAGTGAAATCACTCACTGTAACTTAAACAACGACCCTTGCATTGTCAATAACACTACTAAACACTTTCCACTGCTACTAGCAATTTCACCATTCCCTGCTGCCATAAAAAGACCCTTTCATTGGCGATATTGTCTGACAAGCATGAAATGTGATGCAGAGTTGACCAAAAATAGAATGAGCAAATGTGGGAAAAGGAGAGGGTTCATTGAATGCTAAATAGGAATGCTTGGAGCAGTTGTCACAGGCTGACATGTGCTCTGTTTGTGGGTACTGTCTGTCTCTTAAGGGGGAGATGTCAGTTAGCTCACTGTTGACAGTGCACTCGCTCTGCCAGACCTCCTTGGGACATGCGTCAGAAGAAGCCATGTGCACGCACTTAAACACAGCCTTTCACGAAGCAGTCTACCAACCAACTACACACACGTCCCTGCTCAACCGATATCTTTTTGATCACTCAACCTTTTGTCAGCCTGTCATGTATGCATATGTCTGGTGTATAATACAGTGCAGCCTTAAGCAGTCTGAAAGAAAAGGTACCAGATTTATCAAAATCTATTTAGTGACGACAAAAAAGCTCAAGCAGCTGGCACTGGTGATGTCCGATTTAAGAATCATTCTCATGAATCATAACACTTTTCAATAACGTTCCATTTGTTAACATTACTCAATGCATTAGGTATCACAATGTAACATTAAGTATTACATTTTTCAAAACCATCATTATCTAAGTAGCACCTGAAAACATTCCAAAAGCTTTGGACAACTTGTAAACCCATTACTTACAACCTGGAGTAGTTCAATACAGCGCTAAATCTCATAATTTTGCAATCATGATTGCAATGATTATGCCGGGTTCAATACAAGTTAAGCTCAATCAACAGCATTTGTGGTATAATGTTGATTACCACAATTTTGACTCGTCCCTTCTTTTCTTTAAATAGAAGAAAAATGCAATGTTAGAGAGAAGCAATTGTAACAGAAGTGATTTGCAATCTTAAGAGCGTAATTTGCAACGTAATCAGAAAACCCAGTCCTAATTGAAATATACAGGTATTTATGTATTATACAAAAAAAAAAATGAAGCATAAAATGCTGCACAAGCACTTTTGGGACAGCTTCTGAGTAATGAGTGAAACAAATCAGTAGATCCTTTTTTATATATAACCTGTTTATAAAAGAGGTACACAAATATATCGGTTTTAATGCCTAGGCCTAATCGGTGCCAATAGTTGCTTTTTGGAACTATCGGTTATAATCGAAAATCTATGCTGATAGTTTTTTATTCCTCATTTTTTTACTCTTTATAAATAAACCTCATCTGGTGAAATTATATACAGTTCATATTCAGTATATAAATATACTGTATATATATAAAGCTTTTCATCTGGTGAATATTACAGGCAATAAAAAGCTTTATTTGAAAAATACTTACATATAGAGGATTGTAACAGAGCCAAGTCAATCAATCAGTCAATTGAAAAAACTATCAGTCGATTAATCAGTTATTGGCGTTTTCCACCACTTTTGTTAATGTATCAGCAAAATCCACTATCGGTCAACCTCTAGATTATAACTAACTGATTTACTAAAATAGTGGACCATAAATAAATTAACTTACTACAGACCAATATTACAGGTCATGTGCAGGGGTAATTTGTGCCATTTAAAAAGGCATTGCCTGTGCCTTGTATCTGCTTTGCAATTAAAATAATTAGAAAACTACAGTTTTAAAGAGGTGTGGAATACAACTGTCACCGTACCACGTTAAATGCCTGACATATTTTATCATCTGATTCCATGTTTCTATGTCAGATATTTTAATGGAGCTCTAAATCTGTCATCCTTCAGGTCTCAACTTGATCACCATCACAGGGCTAAAGCCTGAGACTGTTTATGAGGTCAAGATGGCAGCCATCAACGGCAAGGGTGAAGGAGAGAGCAGCCCCCCTGAGACCTTTAAAACCCAGCCTGTCCGTAAGTGCATCTCTCTCAGACTTTCTCTCTCTCTATCCCTCTTTCAATCTTTTTATCATATGACCCTTGCGCTCTCTTTACCCATCATACCCCCCTCAGTGCAGCAGCAGACCTCACCACCCACAATGCATCTCTGTCCTAGACTCTGTCAACTTTGTTGGATCTCTCCCCCAGGAGATGCATTGCTTGTCTTTTGTGTGATTCTGTATTTGTGTGTGTGCGTGTCTATTTAAGTGTGCCTCAGTGTGTTTAAACAGATTCTTGAAGGCTAGTCCCTTTAGCCTCTCACCTCAGCAGTCATTTTGGTTTTGTAATGCTTCTCCCCATCTGTACAGCACTTGTGCTGGTGTCAACATGTGCCAGGAAGCAACTGTGTCTCTTTGATCTACTCAGAGCTGTGTGCATTGTTAAGTGTTGTCCATGTGGATTTTGCACTCTTCTGTAGAGTCGAAGGTGAAACCATCTTTATATTTTTAACTAGGATCAGATAAGGATTAGACCCTAAGGAACGTTAAAATCTCAGTTTTTATTCATGAAGCGAAGACATCCAATTTACATTTAGGAAAACATTTAAAACCAACTTAAACCATACATTTGCAAAGATCAATACTCCTGATGGCCTTAGAAACTTGCAATGTGTTACGTTTTTATACATCAAGTCGTCATTTTTATTTGTTTATCGCTTTTCACAACGCACATCTTTTCAAAGCAGCTTTACAGAAAATCATGCTTTAACAGACAATAAAACTGTAATATCTATAAAGTCTTAGAGTGATCATTTTGTAGTTTGATTAAATATGATTGTAAACTGTGTATCAAAATAAATAATTTCATAATAATTGAATTTAGAACCCCTGTGAGCAAACAGATGGCGACTGAGGCAAGGAACACAAAATAACAACATGAATATAATGCCAATATTAGTTTTTGTGTGCATTGCTAAGGTCCAGTGTTTTAAGAGTTTTTTTGAACTGTAAGATTAATGACTAATGTCTTTTGAAGTCCATCATGAATTAACTGCAGAAGTTCACATGGATGCACTGTCATTTGTTAGTTGGCTGATGAAGGGATTTGTTGGCAATTAATTGATAGTATATGTATTCGGTTTAAAGAGTGTAATCCATCAATAGACAAAGGTGATTCTGAACAGTGTTAGGGAGACTATTCCATAGTTTAGTAGCCAAAAAGGAAAATAAATTACCTCCTTTTGTTGATTTTGATGTTCTAGGAACTATTAACAAGTCAGAATTTTGTGATCGTAATGAGCGTAACAGAAGATCACTTAAGTACTAAGGAGCTAGACCATTCAAGGCTTTGTATGTAGTTAATTGAATTTTTAAGTTAGTGAGGACAATAGAATTGGGCTAATATTATCATATTTCTTGGTTCTAGTCAGCACTCTGGCAGTTGCATTTTGAACCATTTGAAGTTTATTTTTTGAACTTGAAGTACATCCTCCCAGTAATGCATTACAATAACGTAGCCTTGAGGACATGAACGCATGAATTCGTTTTTTGGCATCAGCAACAGAGAACATGTGTCCTAACGTAGCGATATTTCTGGAAGAGGTGGAAGAATGCTGTTCTACAAATATTTGATTTTCAAAGGACAGATTGGTATCAAATATAACACCTAAATTCTTCACTGTAGAAGATGACGTAGCAGTACATCCATCGAGAGTCAGATTATATTTTAGCAGCATTTGTTTAGGTAATTATTACCTCTGTTTTGTCGGAATTGAGTAGAAGGAATTTCTGGAAATCCAATCTTAGATTTTATTGATACTTTTTTAAATTTCATCGGGTTTATAAGAAATATAAAGTTGGATATCATCGGCATAACAGTAGAAACTTATTCCACAATGCCTGATAATATCTCCAAAGGGAATCATATATAAGGAGAAAAGCAGAAGCCCTAAAACTGATCCCTGTGGCACTCCATACTTAACTTTCTTTTATTTGATAATTCCTCGTTTACACATACAAAGTGGTAGTGGTCTTAGGACATGTCCCAAGACAGCTTATTTCAAGAAGCCACAGCTTGATCCTGGAGAATTAGCAAATTATAGACTGATTTCAAATCTCCAATTTATCTTGAAAATACTAGAAAAGGTAATGTCATCCCAATTATGTTAATTTCTACAGATAAATTGTATATATGAACAATTTCAGTCAGGATTTATGCCCCATCATTGTACAGCGACTACACTATGCAATGAATTAGAAGAATAGAAATATGGACTTGTGTTCATTTGTGCGTTAATTGCATACCTGTTGAAAGTCAGGCATGTTTATTTGACAGCTATTCTTTTATTTAGCGAATGCAAAGTTCTCGAGCCAAGCAGATTCCTCCTGATATGTTGTATGAAGAGGGTGAATAATCCTCCTTTTAATCTTTGGAGAGGGAAAACTTTAATGATGTGTTCCATTGTTTGCTCCTCTCTCAACAAAATTAAACCAAAAATATTTCTATATTCAAATTACAAAAATTGTATCAAACTAAAGAAGTGGTCAAAACAAATCATGCCAAATCCAAACATTTTACTTTCTCCAGCTTCTTCCACCGGCCTCTTTTTTTCTTATAAAATAAATTGTAAATGTAAACATACTTTTAATAAAAAAAAATAAACCATGACCTAAAGCTAGTTTTTAAAAAAATCTCATAAATATTAGTTTTTATAAAATGACTACAACAGTGATCGTCATGGACATAATTTTATGTTCCATTATATTTTCAGAGTTATGACATTGACTTTATTACCAACTGCTGGTGGACTCTCCAAACTACAAATGCAAGAAATGAGTTAAGACTTTTTGCCCTTCAAACAGATCTTAGTGCAATTACCTATTCCTCAGGAAAATAGCAAATTGCACTTTGCAGCAAATCATTTACATACAATAGACTACCAGTTTGCATACATATACCCACAGATAGCATATACGCTCCCACCCATGCTCACTTGTGCTTTGCGCTGGCACCAAAATTGCACTTAGAATAAGCGCGCTCATGAAAAATGAATAATACTATAAAAAAGGTTGAGTTAAAATGGACTATATCCAGTCAAGGCCAATGTGTTTAAAAGATGTTTGTTATGTTTCAATTGGTTTTGAGAATGGAACACTCTACTTTACTCAAACATCTTTCTGCGTGTCAAGTAAGAGCACATCTTAAAAGAGTGCAAGGATATGTTTGCTGAGAGTGATGAATGGCTGTACAGGTTGTGTGGAAAGCCCATATATTCGTAACATCTAGATGTGTTTTTGTTCATGTTTTCTTATGTCCTTTATTTTGAAAATTTTGTTCATGTTACATGCCATGTTTTGTTCCTGTTTCCTTGTCATGTGAGCTTCCTGTTTCCCTAAATGTTCATGTGTTTTGTTTTCATAGGTTCATTGTTTGAGTACTTTGTTATCAGTGCTAGTTTGTTATTGGTTTAAGTTTATTGTCTTGTTATCTTGTTTAGAGTTCTGTTTGTTCATTGGCATATGTTTCCCCATGTCCATGTATTTAAGCCCTTATGTTTGCCATTGTCTCTTGTCTAGTATTGATGTTTGTTTGTGAAATTGTTCATGCCATGTTCATAGTCAAGTCAAGTTAAGTTCATGTTTTGTTTTGATTCACATTTTTAGTCAAGGTTTTTTGATATTACGTTTTAGAATAAACTGCACTTGGGTTCTTCAATTCATCGTGTCATTGCCATTGCCAGCTACACAACGTTACAGAAATGAAAACAAGACACATAAACATGTAGGGAAACGGGAAGGTCACATGACAGAAACAGGAACAAACTTTTCAAAATAAATGACATTAAAAAAAACATGAACAAAAACACATCTAGACGTTACATATCCCCCCTCTAGGGGCGGCTCCCGACGCCCCAAAACATGAACAAAAACACATCTAGATGTTACAATATTAACATGATTTTGGCATGTTTTATGCTAGTTACATAATAAGGGTGTAGAGCGAGGGCTGGGCTGGAACAACGCACACCTGGTCCCCGATCAGCCTGATAGGGGCGCGCGAGGGATAAAGACGGTCGTGACAACGGTTCGAGAGAGGGAGAGAATTACAGGCAGCTGCTCTGTGTGTTTATGTTTTTGTGTTTTGGTTCGGTTTTATATTAAAACTATTATTTATACTGTCAATCCGGTTCTTGCCTCCTCCTTTCCCTTAACCCCCTTACAAATCCAGATTCATCGACCTTACGTCAATGGTAAGAATACATTTATGTGCGTACACACTTGTTGAATCTGGTGTAACTTACACACATAAGTAAGAACATATAGGTAGTTTACTGAAATATGTTGGAGATATTGTAGATAATACGTGTTTAACAAAAGCAGCCAGTTGAAGATAATTCCAGATGACATTTCAAATGTACTAGTTTTGCTTTATTGCTTTTGGGGCATATATTCAGATTGTGCTATATGAGATTAAAATGAGGTGCAGTTTGATGTTCATTTGCAGTACTTGATTGACTTTGTGTTCTGGGGCTCCCTACATTAATAAAACATCATCCATATTTAGATTTCGCAATGCAGCTTTCAAAATTCCTTCAAATCTACACGTTTAATTACTGTGTGTCACACAAAGCTGTAGGCTCAGAATGTTCCGCCTGGAAACAGATTAGAAAAGTCAGTTTGCAAGAAATGTGGGATGAGCAGAAACACAGTGCAACTTTGATTATTCAATTTCCTCATACACTTGCAGGGATTAAGTTACTAAAGTTTAAATTGCATAAAAAGTCCCTTTCCATGTCACTTTATTAATCCAATTTATTCAGTAGATCCCTTTCAGAATTACCAAAAAGAGGGCACACTGCAATAAGCGTGATTGCCTTTTGAGTACCCAGAAGCTAAAAAGTAATCTTACAAAAATGGGTAAAAGGGAAAAATAACAATACAAAACAAGACTTGTTTATTCTTCTGTTGGCAATAGAATGGGTCATAGCTGGCAGGAGTGAGTTAATATACATAAGAGGCATGCTGTCATGGATTCTTATTGTTTTTCTTATAATCTTTCATCTTTGCTTAGTCCCCCTCTGCTTTCTCAATCCCCACATTCCTTCTCTCGTCTGCACTCATTTCTCAACAGCTAATTGGTCAACCCAATTTTGCCATTTTGGGAGTTCACAAACCATACACATAGTATATTTAGGCTTAATGTGAGTCAGCAAGGTACATTTTCTTACTGATGTACGAGATGAGCCCCAAAATAGCAAGTTGGCATTAGCTTCTACTTAATTTGATCCATTTCTGTTCTCACATTCACTGATGTTTTCTGGTTCTCATCTTGTTTTTCATCTTGTTTCATTTCCGTTGGACATCAGGCTTCCCTTTCAGAAGTAAGTGTTCCACCTCTCTGCTCTTTCATTCTCATGTAATGTTTGTTTTTCCATTTTCCTTCCATTTCACCCAGTTACATCCAACACTCCTGCCAAATCTACTAGTAGGCCTTAAGAAAATGTTTTAAAGTCTCAATTAAAAACTTTTTTTAGACTCCATGAAATAACCTGTCGAGCACAGTTTTTCTTTCCTGCATTGACAAATTTCCTATTTTAACAGGAAGTTGGGATGAGACATAAGGCTTTTTAAAAAGCCAATAGTCTTAATTTCCTACTTGCTATTGCTAGTTCAAGGCAGGTGGTATTTATAATATAGTCATTCTAGAGAGCATTGTATTGGACAAAAGGTTTTACACACCACTGCGAACAAGATGAGTCATCAATATGTTGGTCCATTTTTTCAGAAGAGAAAGATTGTACATTTAAAATGTGTATTTCACTATATGTAATTTTGCCAACAAGAATTTGATAGGCCTCAAAGCTAATGGACATTGACTAAAAGCCACAAAACTTAATGATTTCATGATGTCTTTAAATAAGCATGTTTTGAGAATTGAATACTGTAAGTGTTCACTAAAATTGTACTTGAATACTTTAGGGAAATAAAAATGTAATTTCTAGGTTTTTATCCACTGAAATAATAAACTTTGATTATAGCCTATGCTTATAAGACTGTAACAATTATATCTGTTGTGTCATGTTCTTTCCAGATGGAATTCCATTCTATTATTTAAGCAAGTATCAAGGTTTGAAATTAACTGATTTTGTTCCAGTCCTGTAGTGCTATTTTATCCAACACCTAATAATGCACCTGGTTCAGCTAAATCATACAACATGAAACCATAAACACATGATTAAACATGATTAATTGAATCCGGTGCATTAGGCTGGTTTGTGGCTTAACAAGGAAATGATTTTCTGATATCCCTCGGGTCTGTTGATTTAAACCCACTATATTTATATATTCTAGAAAGTTAGTGAAAAACACGGTTGTTGATTCAGTAAACTTCCAGGTACTGTTAAGTTACATGGGCCGTCACTGGATGGATACCCTCATGGATACTTTTTTGTACCTCTAGTTAAAATGCATAACTCATTTTTGGTACATACTCTAATGTAATCTAAGGACCTATTGTGTACCTTTAAATGTTTATTTATGTTTTGTTCCTCTGGGGGAAAAACAATTACACAAAAAAAGAGTTTGCCCTCCTTGTTGAAGTTACTTAATTTAAATAAACTAAAGCGACAAAATTGAAGAATATTTATTTATTTATTTATTTATTTCATTTTGATTTTATAGTGTTCTACCCATTTAAATTTGTAAAAAGGAAGTTCACTTAATCCATTTTAGTTGGGACCTCATTAATTCTTTTTGTGGTTTTAATAACGCATTAATGAAACTGGGCAGGGGCTAGCTTTTCCATGTCCCAGCATGCTCTGCATGGGACTGAATAGGGAGAACAAATGTTGAAATTGTTTTATGCATTTTTTTGAGCTAGATGAGAATAGGAGGAGATTTGTTAAAGTTTAATGTTTTTTATAGTGGTATTTAAAAAATGTGTCTGTAATGCTTGAGTTTTGGGGCTTGCAATTGTGGCGAAGAATGGCACTTAGGTTGAGGATGGACATTTACTTTCAGGTGATACTTGATTTGAGTGCTACTCAGCTCTGATTTAATAGTTGCTTTTACAGTTTCACTGGAGTACTTGTTCTTATGATTCATATACTTATGATTATTAAAATGCATTAAGTTGGACCAACATTAAAAAAGGTTGAGTTAAAATTACTTTAGTACATTAATTTGACCTAACCCAATTAAATTATTTTTTCTCAATGATACTGACTTAATATGAACAAAAGACATAACATTTCTTGTAAGAACGTTCTACAATTCAATAAAGTAAGGATAATTACTTAATTTGTTGAGTGTACCATTTTGTCTCCCTAAGGGTACAAATATGAATCCAAAACAAGGGTACCACCCAAGTGATGGCTTTGTACTTTTAACAGTACCTTTTTTTGGATAGTGCATATTTAGTCTCTTTCCTGTTACCTCCTTACCCCTTAGTAGAACACAAAATGTATACAAATCTTCTGAAGTCACAACAAATATGCAATTTATTTCTTGCCCGAAGACGAGGTTGACCTTGTTGGATAATGTTAATGTTTAATTCATTGTTCGTATGAGGCAGATTGTGTTGCAGAACATAATTTTAAAACAGTCAGAGTCTAGAATCACTAATGTTTGTTTACACAATAAAACCCAAATAGCATTTAACATTGGCTTGATTGGTTACATTTTGATTAAGTTGTCGCCAATTTAATTGACAGGATTCTCTCGGCATGGCTCGATATCGTCCTCATTATCTGTGACAGTGATGGGGATCATTTGACAGAGGAAGCTTTCTCATAGTCATTACACAGTGGAATAAAAAAACAGGCAAATGGGCGAGGCAGAGACCGTATCTAGTAATGGTAGTGTGATGTGGTTGTGATCTAGGGAGATTGATGGCATCATCAACTCTTTCTCCAGTAGTATACCTGCGTGAATTGAAGTAGTGATTGGTGCGACGATGATCCAGGCAGTCAAAACACTTACAAATCATTTATCAGTTTGTGCATGAAACAGCGAGACCGTCGACGGCATTGACACTTGTCAAATTATTCGTAGATAAACCAGTGACACATAAGAGTGGGTCTAAACCGAAACAAACAGTATTTCTAAAACTAGATTTTCTTCTGTTTGTGTTGTGTTGTGGTAAGTGATTGCTATGGGGTTCTGACTGTTTTTTAGCACATTGCTATACATGTGTTGGGGTCCGTTCACACCATATGCAATGTAGCACCACAAATAGATTAAAGCGCAGATGTCTTTAAACACATTTTGTAACAATTGAAGCTCTATTTTATCTAACATGGCATCCAAAAAATAGACCTTAAAATGAACAGTGATTCGTGGCTCAGTGGTCAAAGATGTCTGTCTATCACATGTTTACACAGAAAACAATTGAAAAACAGTGTAGACGAATGCAAAAATGCATTTGGTGTGAACGGTCCCTTAGGATGTTCTGCATGGTTGCTAGGTCATTGTTTACTGGCCCAAGTGAAAAGAGCTCATCTCCAAGTCTATGATATCCAAGATCCATATTCACAAAAATCTTCTTTATAATGTTCTTATGAAAAATTATTAAAAGTTCGTAAGACGATATCTAGCTACAAATGTTGATGATTTAAAAGAAACCATAACAACATTCTAAGAAGTCTGTTTAGGAAACAAAATAATCATAATTTTAATTAATTGAGAAGAATTATATTCTTAAGAATGTTTTGTGAATCTGGCCAATGGTCCCAAGATATAGCGCGGGTCCTTTCTTCAATGGCCACGTTGACATGCAACCAAATAATGCATTTAGAATCTGATTGATAACTCAATCGGATTGAAAAGCTTTCATGTAAACACAAAAATGATCCGATTGAGCTGGATCTGAATGAAATTTCCATCTGATTGAAGGGGGTGGTGTAGACCTGAAATAATCAGATTCAAATAAAAATATTTGCCATGTAAACATTTGAATCCAATTACTTTCACTTTTGTATTCAAAATACCATACGCTCATGTATGTATGTTTATTCATAATACTCTTCGCGTGAACCTACAAAACAATGACAAAACGCATTATTAAGAGTATGCAGCTCACTCTGAATATTTTATAGGGCACATATGTTCTTTTATGACATCGCATAAAGCAAAAAAGGACACTGCGTCATTCTTAATAGGGACTTTAAGCAGCAGGTGCAGTTACAGCGTTCTGTGTTCCATTGCGTGTACACAAAATCACTTCCAGACGTCGAAACCATCATTTCTAAAGCATTTCTTCTTTGCCATGGTGACAGTTGATTGTACGTGACAGATTAGGAAAGTAAATATTAGATTATTTTTTACAAGATATGATGCAAAGTGAACCCATTAAAAAGACTAAACATCCTCCTCAAAACTTACAGTTAACACACGGTTATTGGCTTTGAATAAAAAAACTCAAAAATATCGGTAGACTAATAATAATAATATCTAGGTTTTAGACATAGGCTATTTATATCATACAAGAGTAAAACTCTTCTTCTGACAGTTATTTAACACTGCAAGCATGCCTTCTCTTGTTGTATTAAATAGCCTACCTTTTTTTTTCTTGAATAATTAAATGCTCTATTCCACCGTTGTTATTGCTTAGTGATCCGCATCTGTTGCTTAAAGTCCCTATTATTTTGTTTCCATTCCACATCTGTAATCTCCTTTAAGGACAACTCTCACCCACATGTCTTTACTGTACTCACATTCAGAGTTGCCTGCGGTTATATTGGAGGAGGAATGAGCATGAGGCAAATACATGGTAAATTCAGACAGGGTATTAGATGCTGCTTCTAATTATTTGTTTGCCGAGTAGAGTGAGTTACATAAGAAAACTTTTCTGGCATACTTTCTGGATATCTCAACAAAGCAAAAACAGCAATTATGGACTTTGGTGCCATTCATACATTCTCAGCCTTTCTCCGCTTCTTCAGAACAGAACACAACGACTGACGCTCTTCACATGTGCAGAAGTTTGGTTCAGAATACATGTAATGCACATAGAAATACTTGTGTTTGCCTTATTAAATACCACCAACAATTCTAAGTCTTCAAAAAAAGCCCAACAATACCAGGATGTTTTTGAAAGCTTGCTTGCCTCTTTCTTCTCCCTCTTTAAATATGAACAATCCTAATCAAGTCATTTGTTATCTCAGAAACAATAATGAGTTTTCCCATATCTTAGGCTGAAAGTGACTTTTTAACTGTTAGGAAAGTATGACAGATTGACTCATCCATTATACAGCAACAGCAGCTCTGCTGTAAGAGGCAGAGTTTTGAAATAGATGGAGCTTTGAGTGAGATGTACGGAAGCACTCGCAGGTGCTTGTCAGAGATTAATCACCAGAGGCCATCCCACAGCCTCAGCCAATAGAGTGCCCAGAGCACTGGAGGAAGAGGAGGAGGAGAATGCAAAAGATGTTGTTGCCAGTGGCATGAGTTAGACTTTTTCTCCTCCAGAGCGAGGAGCTGTGCCTCAGGCCTCTACAGCAACACCTGTAGAAATTGTAAAAGAGCACTACTGTATATAATTCACATTACAGCGGAATGTGCTGCAGGTATCAGCCATTCAAAGTGATTGAGCTTCCTGCAGCCCCGTTTTAGGGTCTATAACTGTGAGTGAATAGGCTGGAATTGTGTATTGAGATGGAGTTATGACAAAGCTAGCTATGATTGTCACGTAGGAGATAGAGGCAGAAATTATTGACACTTGGGGGAGGGAGGGTGGATAATCCCACCTTTGCTGCTAAGGCTGGGTGGTATAGCGGTATATAGGCGGGGACATTTCAAGGGCGGGTTATAGGGCAACTCTACGGGGCTATTGGCCCCATGGTGGGAATGCTGATAGATTCTGTAACTATTCTGTAACTGCTGATGTCCTGGTATTTTCACACACAAGACTCTCTAGAGTTTACTCAGAATGGTGCCAAAAACTAAAAACATCCTGTGAGCAGCAGTTCTGTGGATGGAAATGCCTTGTTGATGAGAGAGGCCAACGGAGAATGACCAGACTGGTTCAAGCTAACTGAAAGGTGGCGGTAAATCAAATAACCACTCTTTACAATTGTAGTAAGCAGAATAGCATCTCAGATTCACAACGCATTGAGGCAGATGGGATACAAAAGAAGAAGACCATGTTGTGCACTTCATTGGAACATAGTGTTCCAAACTAAGTGCTAATTGAGTGTAAATTAATATCAATGAGATTACATTTTAAAGGTTATTTAAACCACTATTTAAATCACTAGATTATTCAAAATTACTTAACAGACATTACTAAATGGGGTTAGATTTCCAGCAAAAATAACTATATGGTGAAACTGTTACTATGATATAAAATTACTTGTACTATAATATAAAAGTTTGGTCTCACCACCCACCTTGTCTGCTCACTCTGGATCACTGCAGTAGGGTCACACCAGATGGCAGCTAAAGATTTCACTGAGACAAATGGACAAATAGCCTCTTTTCATGACTCTGTGCCTGGCCCTCTGATTGCTAGCCTGTCCACAGGTCACCAGAGGGCAAGTAGACACCTTTGATAGAGTCTTTTTTAATATGAATGTGAATACCACAGACAGCAAAAATCAGAGAGCACCACAGCAGAAGACTGCACCTATAAAGACAGCAGAAATCACATCTGATTTAGAAATAATATATTATACAAAGGTAATGTAGGTCAGCTCAAAGCAGTTGAAGTCAATCATACACCCAATGGTAAAGTCAAAAGATAATATATCCTGCTGTGTAAGAGGGCTACCACTGAGATACCACTGGATTGAAATATCAAATTTTTCTGCATATGAACAACCTAGAATTCTTCAGTATCTCTTTAGGATTGGAAGACTTAAGCAACAGAAGTGGACAATAATTTCACAGTCAGCATGCAAAATGAACTTGCTTGCATGCAATGTAATGCAAATTGTTTTACTTAATTATATGTTGATTGTCTTCGTAATGTTATGTGTTTTCATAAAACTTTGAAGATTACAAGATGCCTTTCCTCCAAAGGCAAAAAGCTTGAAGCTTAGTTATTGTATCGTATCACTGCCAAACCAAGTAACTTCCTATTGGTCAATGCTGCAAATTTGCATGTCAAGGTTTACCAAACTTGAACACCATGCAATATTAATGTAGGGAAGTCCATCAGGCAATATTCCCGATTGCGAGGATTCCCATTGAGATGATTGTATTTCCCACGTGGTATTTTGTTGTGCAAATTTAGATGTTGTGTAGCCTTTAGAGTGTGCAGTCAGCTCTGTCCCTGCATAGCTAGCCCAGTACCACAAATAATTGTATCCTAAATACATCCCAGCTTCTACAAGTAAACCTCTCCTAGATTCAACTCAGTCAATTTGAAAAGGCATATAGAGTCGACTCTAAAACAGTTTATGTGGCATCAGATTGTACTTTGTTATTTTGTATCCCGAGAGATACAAAATAACTGTTGCCGAACACATCTGATGGTTTTCAGAAGTGCCTCTGCTTTAGTGTCAGTGAATACAGCTCTCACAGATAGAGACACAGGCTAGCAACCTACCAGATGGTGTGCATCTGCAGGTGGAGTTCTAGAGTACTTCAATTGTGATCTCGGCAACGATATTGTCACCGCGTTCACTCCTCTTGACATGAAACACTTATGATAATCTTTATTATTCTGCAGAGCAGTTTTCTTCTCTCACTCTGTGTGTGTTCGTGACACACTGGGTGCTTTGAACCTCACCCTCTGCTTGGTGATATCTACAAAGCACTACACAAGTAACTGCCCTTTAGCTTTTAATCAGACGGCAGTGGATAATACAGTTTAATTTTAGCATGTATTTTATCTGCAGACCAAATTGTAAAGCAAAGGCAGTGTTTTGTGAGATCAATGAGCCTGCAGTGCCTACAAAGAAAGTTTTGTGCAATACTACAGTGGAATTCAGAAAGAGTAAATGGTTTAACTCCATAATATTGTCTTTAAACTATAATAAATCTGGTATCCCTGGTGAACTAAGCTATTAAGTTCATTCCTATTAAGCCAGCACTAGCTGATTTGGTTGTTTTAGTTGGTTTAAGATTATCTAGTTAGTATCCTGGCCTTGCTAATCTGGTGCTCAGCTGGTTAGCTGGTCAGCCTGGTGGTCCCCAAGCCTGACCAGCTGACAAGTACCCAAAACCCCTCTAAAACCAGCAAACAGAACAGTTTGGCCAAGCTCTCAGGTCTTTGACCTGCTATGACCAGTAAACCATCATAGGCTGTTTTTGTAGGATGTTTTTAGTAGGGATTTTTAAGTGACATGCTGTAATCCTCAATGTACTAACTTCTGATGCAGTAAGCACTTTTTTGTCACCAAACATCTAGTTCCTTAAAATAAATGAGCAATTGAGACAGATAGAAGTAGATCTGAAGACAAAAGCTCAGCAGCCTCAACAGAGTGTGTCATCTGTCAAACACTCGGCTCCCAAACAGCCTTCGCCTCTGCCTAATTGCGTTAAGCTTAAAGAAGGAAATAAGGAATATTTTGCCCCATCATATCATTACCTCCCACTCCAAGTACTTATCGTTTTACTGCAACGCTCTGAGGTTGAGCTCAATGCAAGTCAACCTTCTCTTAGATTAGATAGATTAGGGTATATTGAAGGTGGTGATGTGTGAGTCACTGGCTCTAATGCATTTCCAGAAAATATCTCACTGTGAGAAGCCAGCAGTGTCCTTGAGGCTGGAGATGTCTGTAATGTCAAAGCTCGGCTCTGCAAACCATGACATTTAAATGCAGGCTATTATCCATCTTAGAACCTGTTCGCATGTGGCAGGTTATAGAAACTGCCTTCATAATGTTAAATTGTTTGTATCCATTGGAGCCACAGAAATGGCTATTCTCAGAAATGTTTTTGTCCTTTTGCATTGCTTGATGGTGTCATAAGTGTTTTCTTTGTTGCTGGACTCAGCTGGATTTGATTAATATTTCCTTCTCAAGCAACACTTTTAAAAGTGGTCAGGTTGATTTGCAAAATAAATTAGATAGTTTTGATACATCTCTGATACAGCAAGTTTTTGGACTATTTAGGCACACTTAAAAAATATGTATATATGAATGTCTTTACCTTAGATACCAAATTAACTAAACAAGTGGCATGTATTTTAAAGAAATAAAGCAATTGCACCAAGTTTCCAAGAAGCAACAAAAAAGGCACAAAAAAACATTGTTTGGCTCAAATTATAAACCAATTAAGTATCAATCAAAATTAAGAATTTGGACACTCTCCGGGTTGTCAAATGTTAGTACAGTATATGCTATGAACTATACCTGTGGTAACTCTGCTAGGACACCTACATGAAAGTAAATGGTCTGTGATGAAAGGTCTGGCATCATTTGGCATATCACTTGCTTTGTTATCTAATGCAATCACATTCATACATTTTAAATTTTTTAAGTGTTTAATGGTGTCCAAATACTTTTGGGGGCCATTCGTGGGTTGCAGCTGCATGCACCTCTGCCATTGGCTATCATTTGAATGGTGAATGGTGTAATATGCACTAGACAGCAGTTATGGAGCGCTGTAAGTGGTTCCATATTGAGTAACAGTGGCACTACTACTGTATCACTCCAACACAATGTAAGCACATCTCACCATGTTCTCACCATCTTCCAGTTTCTTCAGAGACTCCAACCTCCATTCCTCCAACCACTGCAGACCTTAGTGAGTATGCCGATTGTGTGCAGTGTTGTTTGCCTCTCTTTGTCCTCCTGATACACATTTGTGTGCCTCACCTAGACAATGAAGTCTGCACCGCTGGTGTCCGCTGTAGAAAGAGAACACAAATCAGTGGTAGAGAAGAGTGAATATATGTTGTGAGGGCTTGGGGAATGAGACAAACGTGTTTCAGTTGGAACTGTGCTCATTGCCTCCAAGCCGTTGTAGATAACCATAACTAACATCAGCTTGTAGAACAGCTCACCTGTCTAACATGTCACTGCATTATAGATATACAGGAATATGATATGAACTGACACAGTGTTTGTGTTGGTTAGAATGGTTATTGGGTCATTTTAACCTCTGAATTGTTAGGAGTAAAGACAATGGTGTGTACTGTTTTTAATGCCCTTGAAAATGCAGAAAGATTTTTGATTTCTACTAATATTTAGGAACAGCATTGCACATTCTCATAGAGTTCACTCTGATATATTAATAAGATGTGTTGCATAATGTCTGAATATGAATGTGGAAACTAATGAAGCTGTCCAGACCATTATGGCCCACCACCTCGTTTTAAAATGGTGAATTAGGTCAAATCACCAAATTCACAAGCTGTGTATTTGTTTCTTAATGTTTACTGTTCTGCTACTGTACAGTTCTGATATAAAACACTAGGATACACTCTCTTGCTTACCATGATCTTGCTAGAGACTTCAAGTGTTAGTCTGAAAATAGTTACCATGACAGCACAGATTGCACCTGATCTCTCCTCAAATGGACCAAAAATTGGTTGGGCCTGAAAAGGTTTTTACTGACAGATTGTTCCTTTTGATAGACAGCTATTCTGTCTTATTCAGCCCAAGAAATGACAGGGTCTTTATTTTAGGAATAGACAGTGTTGGACTATTGTTTGCTTAGTTGACATTGAATGGCAGGTTTGAGATTGTAAAACCAAAAAACTTCCTTAGATCTGGAAGAAATTAAAATTCAATGATTTTTTTTGTTTTGTTTGTATGAGTAATTGATAGATAAGCTAATAAAAGATCTGTTGTTTTCTATAATTATAATGAGTTATAGTTACAGTTTGTAAGGAACCGTGATGGTTTACAGGCACTTATCAAAAATATTTGAGGGTGAATATGTTGAGTTTTTTTTTTTTTTTTTAAGGATTTTGGATATGTTTGGGCATTTGTCTGTTAGCTGTCTCAATTTTAAACTTACAAACTTAGCTAAACAAACCTCAAGTAACTAATCAACACATCCATACTAATATGTTTTTAGATGAAAACACATTTATTTAGCTATTTTATCTCCTGTCAAAAATGTAATGTCTTAAGTTTTGCTGTTTACACGCATTCAACAAGAACAAGATGTCTATGAAAAACAAAACAGAATTGGTTGACCATGCAAATGTGGCCCATAAGACATCTATAATACTGTAATTGCACAGAATTACAATATACTCTCACCCATACAGTAAGAATGTACATTAAGCATCATACTGTATATTGGATTTGACCTGTAGAATACAGACCTCACTACACGAACAAACCTTATCTAGTCCTTTAGTTTGTGATGGAAGATGATGCTCCTCAGCTTTATCAATCTCCACCCTTCTCAGCTTCAAACCTAGACTCATATACTGTATGTAACTTCTCTAGGATCAGATTTGTCTTTCATATCCTCATAAATAAGACAATAGGGGACTCTGATCCTATAGATCAGTATTTTCTATTATAGTCTGTGACATTTCATTCATATGTATAGACACCAACTTGACAGCAGTCTCTGCCCTGAAGCTTCATATGTGCTAATTCTTTAGTGCTTAACTCCCATGTTCAAGATAGTAAAATATGTGCCATTAGATCATACAGTATATATTTAGCTGTACAATCAATGAGTTTCCTTTGCCTTTGGCTGGCCTGCTCTGTTTTTAGCTGGGTTTTTGCAACACTGTTCATGCCATGCAACCTGCATAAGTAGACATAATCCAGTGTACATCAGAGCTGCATTTGAATCCTTCTGATTGAAAATACTGCTTCCAGACAGGAAATACTGTTATCAGTGAAATGGATTCATAAAGCAATTTGGACCACATTCAAACTCTGTATAGGTTAAATGAGCTCCAAGAAGAATATCTTGAAAATCTGACATGCCTTTTTACAATTTACTGTATCATACTCAGATAATTTTATTTCAATTAGAACACAAATGTCCAGGAATTGCTTTATGGGTCTTGTTATATCCATTGTGTTCTATATACACTATGTCTAATGTTACAGAGAAGCATTTATGTTTATAATTTATGATTTCTTTGTGTTGTTTGTGTTTCTGTTTGTACTTTTTGGTTTTAACATGTTGCTTGTTCCATGTTTGTATAATTTTTTTCAATGTTTTGTATTTTCCATGTGACTCCCACCCCCCTTTCCACTTTCTTTTCAACCAATCATGTACGTGCGTATCATGTGACTGTGTCATATGAATCTTGCATGGTGCTGATGATGTCGTCTTCGCTGGTGAACAGAAGGTAATATTTTGTTGGATTGTTTTATTTTATTTATTTTTTTCATTTTGGTCCGATTACCATTAACAGTAAGAACAAACAAGTAAACGAGGGGAAGATACAGGAAACACCCACCCAATAAAAATCAAGTTTTATGAGCCATTTCATTCACCTTTCAGAAACTGTACACCTCCCACTTTATTTGACTTTTTGAAAACCATCAGCCAGTCAGCCTGGAGAATAATCCCAAAGCTTAGTCTCCTACAATGGCACATGCTGCTCTGCATGTTGAATTAATTTTCAGTTTATATTTTGAGACTTTGAAATAATTCCCCTCCAAACTTCAACTCTTTACTTTATGTAAAAATGTAAACTACTGCAAAGTTTTAATCTTTTAGAAATCTAGTTTTGAGAAGGCCTTAAAGACCTAATGAAATGACTTGACAAGCACAGCTTTCTTTCCTGTGTTGATGTATTTCCTATTGAAACAGGAAGTGTAGGGGAGGGGTACATTGAAAGCCATGATTTTCTATTAAGGGAAGGGACATTCTCAGTCCAGACAGCTAATTTGTGTAGCACAACAGAAGTCACCAACATTTCCATAAATTTTCCTAAAATAGGAGGACTTAAAATTGTAAATTTGTATAACTGCTAAAAGTTAAAAATGGTCAACTTTTAGGACACTTCTAAGATACTAGCTTTGTAAAATGCCACAAAAAATCCATTTAGATTTTTATGGCGTCTTTAAAGTACATTCATATAATTTTGTGTTATTAATGTTTCATTTTTATATTAGTTTGTAAGAACAGCATAATGAATATCAATAATTGAATATCACTCCCCCCACACACACATCTGTTTGCTCATCATTAATGTACAATAAATTATACACTTATGATATACAGTAGTTTCAGTTTGTGCCTATAATGCATCCCACGCAGACTAACAGCAGCACTGACATTACTGCATGAACACATTCACAAACACAATTCTTTTCTGTCTCAGTCTCAACACTCGCACCCTCTCATGCATGTCCTAATTGTATGTCTTTGTCTCTCGAATATACCTGTTTACTGTCCCTGTCGGCTGCTCCTATGTGACAATGCAAAAGAGGAACTGGACAGACTCACATGTTTCTAGAGGAAATAGTTCTGCTCTCTCTCTCCCAATATTGTTTTAACGAGGCATTTGGTTTGACATGAGTTGATTTAAATGTAGTAACTTTTCATAGTAACAATCATTTCTGTACTACAATAGGTGGATGATGTCAAGTTAGGGTTGCAGTTATATTCATTTTAAGCGATTAACTGGCACATAAATCCATGTTCCTGGAATCTCTAATCCACCTCTTGCATGGTAGACCATGTGTCTTTCTTTCTGCCCTCTTTCTCTTTGTAACCCTAATCTGTCCTTGTTTTGTCCTTGTTTAAGCATTTGGAAATCCTTGACCTAACTGGAAATGATGTTCATGGATCTCAGATAATTTGTTTAACTGACATCAATCTGCACTGCTTGTCTTACAATTAACTTGTCTTCATTTAAATTGCAGCATCCGATTACAAACACAAATCAAGTTTCAATCAATCAAGGAAAGACATTAAGCCTCTATTTTCATGCATGCCTAAACTAACTGCCTGATAAACTGACAATCTAAAAAATGTATCTAACTTAAATTAAACTGAATTTATCTAGAGAACAATACAAAGGGATTTATCAGGAAACAAATTCGACATAGGGAGCTGACATGCTGAAATACTTTTGGAAAGTTAACATATTCTGCAGTGTCACGTGCTGTTCTCCATTTAAACTGGTTTAAAAATGTATTTGTCACACCTCAGGACCATTTCAATTTAACTTGTGAAGACAAAAATGTTTTTGGAAAAGTAAAACACAAAATATATGGTGACCAGTTATAGGACCTAAGATATACACTTTCCCATATACCTTCATATAAATTTGATCCTAAAATCTTTATGTTGACAAATGAAAATGTCCATTGACACATTATGCATCAACAGCCCACACAAATTTGTCAAGGTCCAAATTATTAGATTTAGCTTGTTCATTAAATCTCTCAGGTATAACATTCAGGTATTCTATACCTCAACATAAAATTCATCACATTTGTCATGTTTTGTATATTTGCTGATATATAAACAGTGTCATGTTAATTTATAATAGGACTTCTTGTCAGGCTGTTTTTTTTTATTTGATTTATGGCCGACCTCTGTGGTCTCCTTCCAGGCTCTTTGTGTAACAAAGGTAGACAGCTTACACCTGAAACAAGCAGCCCACATACACGCATTCCCATCGGCCCCGCTGATATTATTAAATGTAATGGTGGAGAATCTCCAATCAAAGCATGGAGGATAATTAAAGGAGTGCTGTCATTAAGTAGTGGGCAAGTCGAGATAACAAGCTCCCCCAGAGATACTCTCTCCCTCCATCACTGCCACCAATCCTGGTCCAACTCTCATTACAGTCCTGTACTGGCCCGAGCATCACAGCTCTATTTTTACAAGAGCCAAGTGCTTTCATTAATGTTTCACATTTGGACGTATGGGAGGCAGAAGTCATCATTATGCTGCCAAAAACCCTCAGTGATGAGATGTCTCGACAGTTCAGCCAAAAATGAGAAAATAGGAATTCAGTGTTGAACAAGTGACTCAAAGTGTTGCATATCATGCTTTGATTGGAAATTTAAGGTTTTGTGCATGGTATAAAGTATACCATGTTTTTCTGATGTACTATAAAATGGCCTTTTAAATTCTCCTAGCCAAGTCAACATTGTAAAATAAAAATTATTTAAATTATTTAACTATACTATTTAATTAACTAACCTATTTCTGCCATTTGCATTTGAGGATAAAGACTACATTGTGGGTAACAAATCAGCTGGTGACATGGTACCCACTGCCATGGAAAACCTAAAAATATTGTGATTTTAATGCCTGGAAATGTCATAGACATTAATAAATTCTACAAATGACAGATATTTCTAGTGAGTAAACATTGTTCAGCTCTTAGATACATTATTTCATTAGCTATAAGTTGCTCTTTGTGAGTGCATTCTCTTTAAAATGACTTAATATCTTTATTGAGTAATGTCAAATGACTGGAATCTTAAATAACATAATGTCATGGAAATTCATTGGTCAAAAGGTTTGGGAATGTTCACCTATTGAAATTTACTCAGGTTGGGGCACATTTTGTATCTGAGCAGTCAGTCAGTACTAGTGTCCCTTACAGTATTTTCTGGCCATTTTGTCCTTAGGGGAACCTAATTCTCCAAAACTGGAGGCTAAGCCACAATCCACAGGCAACGAGATGAAGGTTCACTGGATCAAGCAAGATGATGGGGGCTCTCCCATCAAACACTATCTTGTGCGCTACAAAGCTGTGAGTATAATGGGACCTGCAGTAACATAACTAATTTTTCTGGCTGAATTATTTACAGAGACAATATAAAGGGTAGGAGATGGACCACTTGTAAAAAATAAATTAATTAAATGGACATTTCCAAAAGCTGTAGGAGTATAAAATCCTGCCTTTAGTTAAAGACCCAAGCATACATGCAAATTAACTGGACCAACCTGAATTTTTTATTTTTTTTATAGCATGATCTAAGCTAAAGCATCAAAATAATGATATCATTGCTGTCAGATTTTATTGCCAGATTTTAGATCTAATTGAGATGTAATCTTGCCAAAAATTTTAGGAGATTTCTTATGGAGTGGTGGTGGCGTAGTGGACTAAAGCACATAACTGGTAATCAGAACGTCACTGGTTCAATCCCCACAGCCACCACCATTGTGTCCTTGAGCAAGACACTTAATCCAGGTTGCTCCGGGGGGATTGCCCCAATAAGTGCACTGTAAGTCGCTTTGGATAAAATGCATAAATGTAAATGTTCCCCATACAAGTAGAGAGAAACTGTACTTGTAGGCCAGCTGTTTACATGCAGAATAGCTGCCCAGGGTCATTACCAAAATTGCCACAGAGTGAACTGATTCACCTTGAAGGTGAAGTCTGTAATTTTTGTGCAACACCAAACGGAATTACAAAAGTTTGGTATGTTTTCAAACAACCTTTGCCAACACCCCTTAGAATCATCACACCCTTTCGCTCTCTCCGATTTCCTATTTTGGGTGAAGCTACATTTATTTTCCTATGTACATGTCTGCCATGGATGTTCATATCCCCTTGGCTGAGCAGCTAACTTCAAGTAGCTACGCCCCAAACTCATGCTATAGGTTGAGCTAGAAAATTATGTGTGGGGCTTAGTGGGCTACTCAAAATATAAACTTCAATGTTTTGATAGTGCCTTGGAGGCTCAGTATTTATACTTTTGGGGGGAGGTTGACCCATGAATGGCTTACTTACAGTTGTTAATGAACAATAAACTGGGATAGTAGAACATAATTTGGCATATAAAAAGTACTTCACCTTTAAAGGGCCTTTGATTATTTATGCCACCACTCTGACAGTAACATGCTCTGGAAGAGTTAGCGCTATATCTATATCTAGCGTTATGCATGATAGTGAAGTTTATGGATAACATCAATGCTGAAAGTGTGTCCACATGTGTGTCTAGACAAATCGCCAAGAATGGAAGCCTGAGATCCGCCTGCCCAACGGCAGCGAGTACGTTGTGCTGAGGGGTCTAGAATGGAACACAGAGTATGAAGTCAACGTTGTGGCAGAAAACCAGCGAGGGCGATCTGAACCTGGCACCCTCTCCTTTAGGACCTTCTCAGAACCCACCGCCATTCCAGGTAAGGCCCACCTACAACACCTGTCCCACAGACACTGCTAACCAGTGCAGCCAACAGCCCGATCCATTGCCACCCTCCTTCCTTCCCCATCAGCCTGAGTGATGGGGGACTCCCTGCTAATCCAAATTCAAATCCTCCCTGCAATAAATCCTCCCTGCTCCAAAGATCAGCTTTCACCTATTTCTATGCTTGTCTAGGCTGGTTTGTGCTGGTCTAGTTGGTGCTTCAGCATAATAAAGCTGTTCACAAACAAAACTTAGTTGGTGTGACTGATCGACCAACAACTTCTTTCTGATGAAGCTGGTTGACCAAACCTGGTTGGTACACCAGCACACAAGCATGTTATTCTGTGAACCAGCCTCCAAAACACAAAATATGCTGGTTACCTCCTTTGCTGGTCTTTTCAGCAGGGTTGTTAACCCCATCTTACTCAGGTCTTGTTCTGGATTTACCTGGGCCACCCTGGTGTCAGTTCAGGTTGTGGCCTGGCCTCCTCAAGAGAGCGATTTGACACAATCTAAGAGTAATAAGAGAGGACAGGAATGGCTGAGCTGCAGAGTGATAAATGTCTGAGAGATGGCCATAGGCTACGCCTGGAGACCTTGCTTCATCTCAGCAACTCACGGCTCCTCTCCAGAGCTCTGCTCCCAGCCTGACCCCTCTGGCAACCTCACACTAACTCTTACAGCCAGCTATATTGCTTGTCTCAGAGCTATTGCAGATAATATCAGAGGAGATGAGATTTTCAATTTGGCACTTGGGAGGCAAAAAGCCACAGCAGGTCCGATATCCATCCACCATCATGCCCTGCCCCCATCACCAAAAGCATGGGCTCACTTGGACTGGGCTCTATTGGCAGTGCTGTGATTTTGTTTTCTTGTGAGCTGCTTCCCCACTGATAAAAACTGGGCCTAAATCATCTCTCTCTTTCGCTCTCTCACTCTATTCTTTTTCTTGTGGCTGGACTGAGGATCAGTTCAGGCTCATTGCCTCAGGCACATAGAATTGAACTGTCTGTCTGCCCAATCTCAGTGGGGATGCATCCTCTGGTTTTGCATGATGACGCCTCAACAGGATTAATGGTTTAATGCTTTACTGAGGACCTAACAGGCATCTGCCGGTGCATGGCCAAGAGACCTGCTTTTTCTCATCCGCTTAGTGGAAAGCAGCCATATAGCAGTGGGAGCTTTGGATCTCAGAGCACTTGTGCATAGCAGGTTCAGATGTACAAATACAGCCTTTCGTTTTTCACTTGCCCTCTCTGTCTGCTGAAACTTGCCACACTTGCACATTGTTAACCTCAATGTGTAACATGTGGATGTTCAAAAAGCACAGAGGCTTTATTTTTAGCCCAACATCTGCAATGCCCCAGCTGCAACAGCTGGTGTTAGAAAAGATAGTCCAAAAGTAGCTGCTCTGACAGCAATTCACTCTTCTCTCTTGTCTTATATTTGGTCCAGTATTGCATGAGTAAGGTTAGAAACATGTGGAACTGTCTGGAACTTATAGGGTGCCTATACACTAGAGTTTATGTTGTAAATCCATTGATTTAATGGAGATTGTGCATCACACGGACATAAAGTAAGTGAAGTTTTGTCACTCAAATCATTTCAAGTAATTTTGAAATGACTGATTAATTTTTATATAGTGCTTTTCACAATATACATAGTTTCAAAGTAGCTGTGGTTACTTGGTCACTGTCACCAAAATTTGAAAAGAATTTAACTTGCTGCAATGCACTCTAACGTAAGCATCTACTGACCAATGAGAATTTTAGAGAGGTGGGTATAGTTCTCAGAAATCCAATTTGTTCTATGCCCACTTGATTTTAAACTGCCCCGGCTCATTTTGCATCCTTTTGCACATTGTTAGCCATCAAATTATCTGCCGGTGCTTTCTCTAGTGTGTAGGCACCCTTTATTTCACTTTATATTTTACTTTGGAGGGGTGTATAAATATTCCTCCTTTGCACAGGAATGCTACTTTGCAAACGGTTAAAATAAACATGTAGAGTTAAACATAAGGTAAACACAAAGACTTTGGCAGGATTTAAATTAGGGAGCCAGCAGATTCATAGTGGTGGGTTTAGCTCAACCCTGGCCATGCAACCGATGCTGAAGCTCTACTTCTTTTAATCCAAATCTCCCCAGCTACAGCTGACATGGAGTAAAGCTGTTCTAAAAGAATGCCCGTTAACTTTGTGCAATATAAGTAACATCAAAAGCTCATCCAGCACATCATTTACATTGTATTGCATCATAACCTGTTTGTTTGTTTATTTCACCTTGTCTTTTGACTGGGCAACATTTCCCTGGTGTTTTCAACTTACAAAGATGAATGCCTTGTTGTTTCCTTGGTAGCACTTTACAATAAACTTGTATAATACTGAAGCCCTGTACCATGGTGAAAAAACCACCATGGTACAGGGCTTTTTATCGTATTATATTATAACTATAAATATACAAATCAACAGATTAAAAACCACAGACATTCTGTCACCTTGTAAGCATAAGATTGCATGTTTACTAACAGTGGCACCTGGTGGCCACGTTTGGTACCACATGCTAACTGTTAGCTAGCAAGAAACAAATTCTCACTGTTGCCTCTTGAGGAGAAAAAAAAACACTATTTTCTGTGAAAACGTTTTTCAGAGAGAATTAATTTTCTATTATTTTATATTGTTTATTTATTTTATTAAAATAATAAAAAATATTATTATTTTTATTCCAGAGAGAAAAAAATAATACTGTAGGAAACAGGCTGAGGAAGGTATTAAGACACCTAAAATATTATTGCACCAAGTGACTTGTGACTTTTTTTTCTACCTTGCTGTTCAGGGCCTCCATAGTATACATTAGTGAGTGCAATAGTTGACATGAATTTGGCATCACAAACTACTAATGAACACTATTTTTACAGCATTTATTAATTTTGGTTCATGTTAATTTCTTTATTTATTAATACATTTTTAACAGTAAAGAAGTAAATGATAACAATTAATACTTTATTAACTAACATGAACTATTTTAAAATGAACATAAAGCAAGGTAAATACACATTATTTAAAAATATTGTTTTAAGGTGCTATATGTAATTTTTTACTGTACTAAATCATAAATGGCCATAATATATCATTAGAGAATTAGGAAACATGCTAAGTTGAAATACTGGCTTCTCCGATAACAATGCTTCAGTCAGTATTTTCTACTTTGAAGTTTACATTCCAGGCTGGAATTTCTATTTTTGTTTTGGCCTGTGTGATCCTGCCCACTGCCCACTCACCTATAGTATTTCAACACCGCCGGGTTGCCAGATTTGAACAAGTTTGCATGCAAACAGCACTGCAGCCATGGAAGCCAGCAAACGAACTGGATCAGAAATAACAGATTCCACCCGACCTAAAAAGCCTCGCCATCCGTCTAAAAACCACCATGACCAGAGGCGTAGTAAAACAAGGATAAATATTGGAGATGCCTTTGGAAGATGGAGAAAGCTTAAAGCCCAGAAATCCTTTAAAACGAATGCTGCGTTGGCTAACTTTCCTGTTGCGTGTCCTCATTCCGGCAATGCGCATGAGCTTCGATTCTGGACGGGGGAGACGATTCTCCAATCATTTGAATTTGGACTGCAGTACCCATTTCAAATGCTTGTTGTCAGTCTTACATATAGCACCTTTAATTTTAGTTAATGATGCTAAATGCATTAACTAATGTAAACTTATAATGTAAACCTTATTAAAAAATGTTTTTCACAATTTTAATAAATTGCAGAATTTTGCATTTGTTTAAAGAAACAGAAGACATGTGACATTTACCAAAATTAAAGTAATATGTACAATGTCAAATACCAGGAAAGTTGCCTGATTCATCTTCATTGTATGTGTCTCTGTGTCCCTTATCATTCCATATTTCCCATCATCTGGCCACTGTTTGTCCTCTCAGTCTCGTCTCATTGTGCTGTGCTGTCCATGTCATTTGCTGTGCTTTTAACATGCTATGGCTTCTTTGGTTTTACTGACTTGCTTAAACTTTCCTTTGATATTCTTTTTTAATCGTGATTAACCTTTTAGACTTAATTTTCTGTATTTGACCTTTTCTCTGTCTCTCTCTCTCTTTTTTCTCTCCCTTTTTCCCAATTTCTTTCCTTCCTTTTTCCTCCCCTCCCTCCTGTCCCCTTTTCTGTCCCCATGTGTAAAATCGGAAATCACTGGATCATCACATTTCTAAACACGAACATGTGTATTTTATTTGTAAATTGTTTTAATTTTTGGTTGGCTTTTATATTTGGATTTTTTTGTGCACTGTCCCTGTGCTCTTCGGGTGTCATTTGGTGTGGTGATGTGGGCCGTGTGCTCTCAGCAACCCTTGGCTGCTCCTCTGTGATGTACACACTGGTCACTCTCATGTTCTCCATGCTGACTGTGTTCGTTCTCTCATAAACTGGGGCTTGCCAGGGGAGGAGCATCTGTCCTATGCCCCACCCACCCTTCAGCACACCCTTCAGTTTTCTACGCCTTCCGATCCTCTTGCAGCCTAAACAAACAAACAAAAAAGAATATCAGTTACATGTTATAAGAATTAAGCAGAGTGTTTGGTGCTTGTATAATTTCTTTTCTTTATATATATATATATATATATATATATATATATATATATATAATTTTCAGTTTTCTATAAGAGGCAACATTGGTGTGTTTGAGAAGGTATTTTTCAAACCATGGACCATTTGGTGAAGTTGTAGAAAATATTTTCCTCTATCAAGAAGCCTCGTCTCAGGCCTTTCTTGATGTTAATCTTGATATCATAATTCTAGGTCCCTTTTAGCAGAAAGAAGTCCTTCTTTGATAACATATATTAATTATGAGTTTCTTATTCTTCTGTCATTCTTAAGCTATCTGTTATTATCTCAGTTTGGAAGTGTCCTTTTAAGGGACAGGTACCAAGTTTGTGTGTTGACATTGAAAACACATTTTTGTGACAAACTGTACATAACTTTAGAAGATTCAGAAAAAAATATACTTTCTGTAATTGACTTTATTTACTTATTTCTCTGCTTCTTACTTGAAAAAATTGAAAACATTCAAAACTAATGCTACTGCTGTTAAACTCATTGAAGTCAAATAAGTGTCATTTTCAACTGTGTAATTTGATTATGTTCTGTAATACATTTTTTGGACACACATAACAAGTTTGGTCTCATGCAGTTATCACTGTAAGTTTTAAGAAAGTATGGTAAGATTAAATGTTTTTTGTTTATTTTGTGTTTTTCACAAACATGGTTTTTGGTCGAAATCTCATGGAGGCTTTCGACTTAAAGTTAGGACCTTATTGGACCGTAACTTGTGACCACAGCATGTGCTTGTCCCATGATAACATGGTGCTCAATGTTAGTTCTAGTTATCTACTGAGCCTTTACTTTTAAAGGCAGGACTGTCCTGCAATATGTTTGATTGGCCATCTCTACTCTGAAATGCTAAATTCTTTAAGAATTGTTCGTCTTGCTTAGACTGGATTAAATATAAAATCTTTAAAAGACACCCCCAGACCAAATTTAATGCAAAACTCACTGGTTATAACCATATAAATACATTTTTAACATTAGTGATGGACTTATACAGGCTATCTGTCCGTATTAAAGAAGATGGTGGTCGGTTTACAAGTCAAAGGCTGCCATATGATAGCAAGAGCGGAGATACAGTGTCATTATTATGCAAGACCTATGCAGGCATTTCCTGGGAAGGTGTTGAGTACAGTGCAACTAATGTAATTAAGTGTCTTACAGTGTAAAGGCTCATACTTATGTATGAGGGCAGGGCAATGAAAATAAAAAGGGGGAGGGGGGTTATTTGTTCAAGAAAATGGAATAGCATTTGTTTCCCATTTTGGAATTGAATCTCTGGGTAATAAAGTATTGCGGTCTGGAGTTCTGACTCCTGAAAACGCATGTGCCAATCAGCTTGTTGGGCTCGTCATTTGTATGTAGGTGCTTCTCTGTTCTTAAAAGAGACAGTTCTCCCAAAATGAATATTCTGTCATTATTTACTCACCCTCATGTTTTTCCAAACTTGTACTGTTTTCGCTGTTGAACACAAAAAGAGTTGCTTTGCAGAAGTTTAGGGGCAGACAACCTCAGTTACCATTTACTTGTATTATATGGGAAAGAAAGCTGTTGTGTTCCATGGAAGAAAGTCATACAGTTTTGGAACAACATTATGGTGAATTAATAATGACATAATTTTTATATTTGAGTGAACTATTCCTTTAATCATTGCGTTTTGAAGTTAGGTGACATTTCATGTCTGGAATGTTTAATGCCATTCTGGATGGATCACCAGATTCATTCAGACTACCAGAACTTTATTTGAAAATCCAAACTTGGCACCACCAGAAGTGCCACTTGTTCACACTTAACACTGAGAGTGACTGTGAGCAGGAATAGAGAGGAAAGTGCCAAGTCTGTGAGGAGAACAACCCGAGAATCCTCGGAGCTGACTGAATATTTGTAATGACCATGCTGCGACGGTTAAAACAAGCTTTTTCGGCTTTTAGCAAAAAGTCACATTCAACAGATGCCTCATAAGCATTGAAGCACTGCTCTGATGATCTGCTGTAGCTGCACAGCAAGATTCTCATGAATTGTAATAAACTGCACAGTTTGATTTTGATCCTGCCGTCCTTTTTATTTTCTATTCGAACATATTTCTTAACAGTAATATTCAACACAGTAGGTCAAGGTTTGGCTGGTTAGCATGAGCAGTTAGCCCCTGCTTGTATTTGCTAGAATTACACCATTATGGGGGCAAAAAGCCTGCTTCTCCATTGAAATCCAAGAGTAGACATGTTTACTGAAGGGAAAAAAATGCTTTGCAAAGCAATATATAAACAATATTTTATATTATAGATTTTCAATAAATTTAGCAATTTTATATTATAGATTTTCAATATTTTTTATGTTTTACCAGTGCCTCCATTTTTGGAGGGCTCTAAAAATGCTAAATTTACTTTTCCCCTTGCTTCTGCCTTAAAGGGATAGTTCATCCAAAAATGAAAACGTTCTCATCATTTACTAACCCTCATGGCATCCCAGATGTGTATGAATTAATTTTTTCTACAGAACACAAATTAAGATTTTTAGAAGAATATTTTTGCTCTGTAGGTCCATACAATACAAGTGAATGGTGACCCGACAAGCTCCAAAGCTGTATAATAATAGTTGTGGGTGAGAAACAGATACATGTTTAAGTCTTTTATTTTACTGTAAATCTCAACTTTCACTTTCACATTCTGAAAGTGGAGATTTATAGTATTGATTGAAATATTGATCTGTTTCTCACCCAAAATGATTGCATCACTTCGGAAGACATACTGTATATTAAACCACTAGAGGTGTATGGATTACTTTTATGCTGCCTTTACGTGATTTTTGGAGCTTGAAATGTCTGGTCACCATTCACTTGTATAGAATGGACCTACAGAGCTGAAATATTCTTCTAAAAATCTTTGTTTGTGTCCTGCAAAAGAAAGAAAGTCATACATCTTGGATGGCATGTTTGTTTGAACTATCCCTATAATAAGTGTCCGTGTATGGCAGGACAGTCACTAGTGAAAGGCCTGTGGCTGCACATTTTCTTGTGGTGTCATAAACAAAGCAAAAATGTCAGGAGGTAAATTTCCTGCGAATCCTGAGTGATTAGAGAGATGGCATTTAGGGCTCAGATGATAAGCTTAAAACGATGTCCAGAACTGAGCAAAGTATGCAGTGTGCATGTTGCGTACTTCTAGGGGTGTGCACCTGCCAAGCAACTGCCATTAAGATGAATGGTCATGCTAACAGATAGCTATCTCCAGGTATTATAGACCTTGTTTATTCTATTCAACAGAGAAATTAGTATTAGCCATTGTAATATAAATATAAAATGGCCTGCATGTCTCTAAGACATTTGAGCCTAGTGCTGAGTCAGCAGAACAGGGTGTTATTTGGCCAGTAAGGAAGCCTTTGTGCTCAGATGTGTGCCCTGATTTATCGCACTTGTTAAAATGCAGGCTGAAGCTCAGGAAAATAAGTGGCATCCCACTCCGTGCCCTGCTCTCGGCCCTTTCTGGCTGGGTAGTAGATTCGATCTGTCAGCTCTTCCTTCCACTACCCAGCCTGCACTGCTCTGCCATACACATTCATTGAGCGGGAGAGAGTCATTATGTGCTGGCCACTGCAATTTAAATTTTTATCTCAATGTCTACAGTACCAGATTATTTATACATAATGGTGATTTGTATAATTTTGTTGAAAAAATACTTTCTTCTATTCCAGAATAGCGTGGATAGACAACTATAAGTCATTCATTCGTAGGGTAATTCTTCTGAAAAGTGTAAATATTGGCTCAACCAATGGCATGAGTTTGGGGCAGGACTAGCAGTTCGCCCAACCAAAAGTATATGGGGGGAGTGTTTGGGAAAGCTTTTGGCAATTCTGCTTGGTCAGGGCCATTGCTTAAATTTATGAAGCCTGGGACAAAACTCAGGTCCCTTGATGAAGGCCCAGCGTTTGGTTATGCTTGTGGGGCAGAAATTACACACATCACCTTTAAAGGAATATTCCGGATTCAGTACAAGTTAAGCTCAATCGACAGCATTTGTGGCATAATGTTGATTACCACAAAAATTTGCTTCGACTTGTCCCGCCTTTACTTTAAAAAAGCAAATATATGGGTTTCAGTGAGGCACCTACAATGGAAGTGAATGTGGCTAATTTTTGGAGGGTTTAAGCAGAGAAATGTGAGGCTTATAACTTTATAAAAGCACTTGCATTAATTCTTCTGTTAAAACTTGTGTATTATTTGAGCTGTAAAATTTTTTGAATGTTTACAGTCATTTTAGGGTTTTAGGGTATGTTAAGATTACACGATTAATGAAGTTGCAACATTGGCTTTAACTTTACACAGAAAAGGTTAGTAAGTGATTTTATCACACTAATATCCTTTATGTCATGTGGCCATACTTTTGAAACAGTAAGTATTTTAATAAAATTGTAAGTGCCTCACTGGAACAAAGGTCTTTGCTTTTTTTTAAAGAAAAGGACAAACTAGTCAAAATAAATTTGCGTGGCAAAATGCCACAAATGCTGTCGAATGAGCTTAACTTGTACTGAACCCGGAACATTCCTTTAAGAATTGTTCATTTTCCCTGGTGGTCTTTTCAAGGGTTTTGTTTGTTAGGTAGTGCATGCTCTGAGAGGAGTACATCATGTTCTTTTTTATGCTTTTTTCTTTTGTTCAAGTGTTATAATGAGAAAAGTTGAAAATTGGATATTTTCCTGGAAGAGTTTTGTCTGAAGCATTTTCCCTCCAGGTCTCTATTGAGTGCATCAATAATTCATGATCTCCTTGATACATGTAGATGTGTTTTATGTCTTTATGTGGCTCCATCAATGATTTAGAAGGATGTTTCATTAGAGACAGGAAGTTTTCTTGAACTCTATACAAGCCTAATCAGACATTCAGTCAGCATGTTCAGCTTAATTCATGGTACAATCTATGGCTGTATACACACAAAGGAAACAATTGCATACTGAAGAAAGATAACAGGATTACACACTGGATGTTTTAAGGATAAAACATACAAAAATAGACAACTGAGGAAATACTGATTTTAATTCAAAAATGTGTGGTATGTTATGACACACTACATGGTCAATATATGTCGACACTGAACAGTTTTTGACTTAGTTCACACACATAAAAACTTTTATTTTATCAAAATGCTCCTCCTTTATCCACAGCTGGTTATGGAGCTGGTTTAAGTCTGAGCCCTCTCAAATCTCACTGCATATTAGCTTGGTTTAGCCCAAAAGCACCAATTGTTAATGCAAGTTCACTCCTTGACAAATTGTGTTAGTCGTCTCCATTATATCTGAGTGCTTTTCACTGTAAGCTCTGCCTGCAATATGAAGCCAAAAATGTATCACATATTTCAGTAAAAGCTGAGATTGATTGGATATGAATTGCCAGTTGACTGGTTTAAGATTCACTGATGCTGCAGGAAAATACATATACAGTAGCTGATGTTTATTTGAATTTTTTGATGCAATGTTTATTGACCAGTGTTGACAATTTTTTCGTCAGTTTACTGATCCAAATCATGCATTATGCAGGAATTATGTAGTTATTTAGTATTTTCATGTTGTAACTTTTGCATTCCTGGTAAGTAGCCTGTGTTTTTATGAGCTGAAAACATAGTCCTGCTATGTGTTTATCCATACATTCTGACCCTCATTCCTGTTGTGTTCTTTGTATTTTCATTAGTGTCAATTCTTTTTGCTTAGTGTGTGTGGTTACAGTGAAAGTTTTAAAGTGCTTAAATCTTAATATTGAAATTATCTTCAGATGTCAGTGCAATTTCTCTGTTGAAAAGTGTTTGCATGAATCTGAGCCGAATAAGCCTTTTATTAACCCTCTGAACAAGAATGCTGAAGTTCTGCACAAAGAAAGTTAATTATGTCTCCTGAATGCGCATACTGGATTCATTTCAATGTGAGTAGTGAGTGCCCTTGTTCACAGTGTCACTGTACTATATGATCTTATATTGTTTACTTTGTGAGTTTAACACATGCAATGCATCCCATTTTTTGCCATTTTGATAATCTATGAGGAAAACCTAAAAAAAATTGTGTGTTGTCTTCAAGAGACCTTGTCAATTCAACTTTTCATCAATTGCAAACTATGCAAAATATATTCAAACTGTAATTGTTCTAAATACCTCAAAATTTAAGGCAATGATGTCATCAAGGTTTTATTTCTTACGAATCTAAGTGTCTCCTCTTTTCCTCCTTCCAAAGAAATCAGCTCAGGTTTGGGCACTGGTGCCATTGTGGGCATCCTCATCGTGGTCTTCATCCTGCTTCTCTTTGGTGTGGACGTCACATGCTACTTCCTCAACAAGTGTGGTCTTCTCATGTGCATTGCTGTCAACTTCTGTGGCAAGTCCGGCCACTCTTCCAAGGACAAGGATATCGAAGAGGGAAAAGCTGCCTTCACGTGAGCTGTCTTTTCCTTCTCATCTCATCTGTGTGTTCCCTTGTCTGATGCGGCCATCCATCTCTGCTCTCCCATTGTTATCAGCCCGATCAGCTCTACAGGAGGGCTTGAGGCATGACTGATTGTGGTATATCTGACTCTGTGAATGAGAATGATGTGAATTTTGGCTCATTGCAGCAGTGTCAAGATAAGAGGAGAGGAGGAGAGCTGCATGCTGGTTAAGAATGAGATGAAAACAGTGCGGTTGGCAGTTGCATTTGCTTGCATTTGTTTAATAGCAATTCCCTGCTGAAAAAGGGCAATTTAAACCAGCCTGAGCTGGTTTGCTGGTCTCAGTTAGCTCAAGCTGGACTCTCAGCCTGGACAAGCTGGTCTTTGGCAGGTTTAGCTGGTCACCCAGCTGGTTTCCCACCCTAACCAGCTGTCAAATGTCTAAAACCAGCAAAACATAACAGCAAACTATTGTTTAAGCTGTTATTTCAGCAGGGTTTGGAATGCTATACCAAGAAAACCAGGCTGTTTCCTGCGTAACATTATCAATTAATAGTTTCATTACAATTTTAATCAGTTTTTATACTTGTAGCAAACAAGACCATTTTATTTCACTGCAAATCGCATGACCTCTGCTGTGCTTTGGCTGTTGGTCTTTGAATGTCTGTATAACTCTGGCGTGTTGTCCACTGTAACAGGAAGGATGAGTCCAAGGAGCCCATTGTGGAGGTAAGGACTGAGGAAGAACACACACCAAACCATGAGGGAGGTGGCACCACTGAACCCAATGAGACCACTCCTCTAACTGACCACGAGTGAGTCCCTGAACACACACATTCAACCCTGTTGCACACATAAAACCACACTCAACCAGGTAAAAGACACTTAACAATGCATGTAAGCTTATACACTGTACAAAAGTTGAACAACATGGAAAGAGGACATCTTTTCTTACATACTCTGGTGGCTAAAAGTTTGGAATAAGGTACAGAATTTACTCTTATGGAAAGAAATTGGTACTTTTATTAATCTAAGTGGCATTCAACTGATCACAATGTATAGTAAGGATATTAATAACATGAAAAATTACTATTATCATTTGAAATACATTTTCAGAACTTCTTTAACTACTTCAAAGATTTCTCATAAAAAAAAATCCTCCATGTGCAGCAATGACAGCTTTGCAGATCCTTGGCATTCTAGCTGTCAGTTTGCCCAGATACTCAGGTGACATTTCACCCCACACTTCCTATAGCACTTTCCATAGATATGGCTGTCTCTTTACAGTCTAGCTGATCACACAAAAGCTCAATGGGGTTAATATCCATAACACTCTTTTCTAATTATCTGTTGTCCAATGTCTGTGATTCTTTGCCCACTCTAATCTTTTCGTTTTGTTTTTCTGTTTCAAAAGGGTCTTTTGCTTTGCAATTCTTCCCATAAGGCCTGCACCCCTGAGTCTTCTCTTTACTGTTGTACGTGAAATGTCTAGGTTACTGTTGTAACCTCCATTCCCTGATGGAGGGAATGAGACGTTGTGTTGAAGAAGTGACACTAGGTGTCTCTCTTGAGAGCCACGCACATCTCTGAACTTGAGAAAAGGCCAATGAGTAATTGGCAGACAGAATTTGCATGTCCCGCCCCCGGACATAAAGGGAGGGAAATGCGTCTGTTCATTCAGGATTTTGCCTGAGGAGCCGACAATGAGGTTCGGCCGTAACAGTGGCTCGGTTCAGCGACGTGGCCGGGAGGACACAACGTCTCATTCCCTCCATTAGGGAACGGAGATTACAACAGTAACCTACACGTTCCCTGTCTGTCACTCACTTCGCCGTTGTGTCGAAGAAGTGACACTAGGGGTCCAATTTTATTCACGCCATGCGCTGAACCATGTATGTGTGCTGCTGACACAAGTGCAGGCAGGCAGTTGCGCACCAAAGCGACAGGCCGTGTCAAATTGTACGTACCCTTCCCCAATGTCCCATAAGATCGTCATAACCTTCTGGTTCCCTACACCCCGATATGGGGGGAACAAGGCGACGTGCCAAGCATGGGAGCAAGCCGCGCCAGCCACGCCTTTTCTCTCTCTATGTTTCTCGCATAGAGTTAAAGCAGCTGGGTCCATCTTAATGCTATCACACACATCGGGGAAGGCGTTCTTTCCCACTTCCTATTCTTTCAGGGGGGAAAGACCCTGTGGACACCACACCTGCACAGGCAGGGGGAGGTAAAGAGTGGTGAAATACATCACATGGGATTTCAGGACGCATGTGGAGAATGAGGCGGTGGTAGATCCTACCTCATTGGGAGGGAGGAGTTGCTACAAACACGGCAACCGGGCAGTGAGGCCAGTCCAAGGGAGACACTGTCCACTCACAAGGGGACCGTACCGCAGAAAATACACACAGGGGGACAAGTCCACACGGGGGCCTGACCTGTGGAGCACCTATTCCAGTAAAGAGTCATTTGAGTACTCATAGTGGGTCTGGTCGGGGAATTCCTCCGCTGAATTCGCAGACCTGAGTGCTAGGGAGGAGTCATCCAGGGAGCCAAGTTAGTGGGATATCCTGGGATAAGAGTGCACGATATTACCTCAGTGGAGGGAAAGGGCGCTAGGTGCAAGCGGTACACCCGGTCAGTTGTTACTGCGTTACCGAATTCTACCAGCTCGGACCTGAGAAAACACGCAATGAAACCGACTCAACCCTGAGATTGTAAAATCTCGTAAAGGTATTGGGTGTTGCCCAACCCGCTGCTCTGCATATGTCTGCTAAGAATGTGCCTTTGGCCAGTGCCCACGAGGATGCCACACTTCTCATCAAGTGTGCTTGAACCCACAAGGGGACGGGCACGGTCTGGGTGTGATAGGTGAATGCTTGGGAGCCTTCTGGGTCCTGGAGTTTGTTCGTAAGATGGGCGGCGTATGCTTCCTGTGGGGCGCTCAACGCTGAGGCTGAGAGCTGGCCCCAGGTTGAGGCGGAGCTGCACGTTTTCTGGAAGTTACAAGAGGACACCCTCGGCGGGCCTCCGTCTGCTTCTTCACCGCTAAGAACTGCTGGGCGAAGTCCTCGACTGTGTCGCCGAAGAGACCGAACTGGGAGATGGGCAATGAGGAAGCGTGCTTTGGCTGAACCTGATCGAGATGCGGGATGTGGCCACAGATGTCGTTCCTGAACCACAAGGGTGGCCATCGTCTGCCCGAGTGTCCCTGTGGGCGAGGTCGGTCGCTGAGCGCAGTTCCTGCAACACGTCAGGGTCAGGACTACCCAAGTGCAGATCTTTAAGTGCCTTGGACTGGAGGACTTGCAGGAGGTCCATGGCATGCAAGGCGGAAGCGGCCCGTCCGGCGGCGCTGTAGGCTTTGGAGGTCAGTGACGACGTCATCCTACAGGCCCTGGAGGGGAGCACCGGGCGATCATCCAGCTCAGGGGGCTCAAGAGGATAGGCAGACTGGCCGTGAGGCGAGCCGCTGTCACCCCGAAGTCAACGAGCGTGTCAGGGGGTGGGTGGTTTGTGGGGAGGTACCCGGCGAAACCGAGCCCACTGCAATCCCCAAAATGCCTCCATCGCCAGCCGGGTCGTCCTCAATCCCGTGGGAAGAAGGAGCGATGCGGGGGGGCGACTGGAGTGGCGTTCCTTTTTAGGAAGGAAAGCCGCGACCGCAACATTGCCATGGTAAGGTTCTCGCAGTGAGAACACGAACCATCCACAAACGCTGCCTCAGTGTGATCATGGCCCAAACACACGTCAGGAGCAGAGAGAACTCGACCGCATCCAGGAACTACAGAGGGGCGGAAGGGCATCTTTATAAAGACGCATCCTTAAAAGGACGTTCAACGCCGCTGTGTATTGCTCTTTTAGAGAATCAAACTCTTTCACAATATTCTCTTTTAGACAGTGCTGTCGAAGCGCCCAGGGGCAAAGCTGCACTGCCGTGCAGAGAAGGAGAAAGCTGCTGATATGTGCCGTAGATTCAACAGCATATGCTCTTAGAGATGAGGTGAACAGTTTTGTGAACCGCAGCTCGCTGCTCACACAACCGGAGAAAATTTCCTCACATTTCCCTCCCTTTATACCCGTATGTCCGGGGGCAGCACATGCAATTTCTGTCTGCCAGTTTCTCATTGGCCTTTTCTCAAGTTCAGAGATGCGCGAGGATCTCAAGAGAGACCCCTAGTGTCTCTTCTTCGACACAAGGTCGAAGTGAGTGACAGATGGGGAACTGATGTTGACCATGTAGAATTCACAGCTGACAGCAGAGGACATGTGAGGCATCTATTCCTCAAACTAGAGACTCTGATGTACGTATCCTCTTGTTTAGTTGTACATCTGGCCTTCCACATCTCTTTATGTCCTTATTAGAGCCAGTTGTCCTTTGTTTTTGAAGACTGTAGTGTACACCTTTGTATGAAATCTTCAGGTTTTTGGCAATTTCAAGCATTGTATAGCCTTCAATCCTCAAAACAATGATTGACTGATGAGTTTCTAGAGAAAGCTGTTTCTTTTTTGCCATTTTTGACCTAATATTAACCTTAAGACATGCCAGTATATTGCATACTGTGGCAACTCAAAAACGAACTCAAAGACAATGTTAAGCTTAATTTAAAAACCAAATAGCTTTCAGCAGTGTTTGATATAATGGCAAGTGATTTTCTAGTACCAAATGAGCAATTTAGCATGATTACTCAAGGATAAGGTGTTGGAGTGATGGCTGCTGGAAATGGGGTCTGTCTAGAGTTGATAAGAAAAATTTTTTTCAAATAGAGTTCAGATGGTGCTGATCAGTTATGTTCTGACTATACTTTGTGATCAGCTGAATGCCACTTTTGTGAATTAAAATACCAGTTTCCTTCCAAAACAGCAAAATCTGTAAATTATTCCAAACTTTTGGCTGCCAGTGTACATGGTCAATCAAACATAAAGAACACATAAAAAAGGCTTTTCAATAGTAAACATCCTAGCTTTATGTCCAAACATTAGCAAGTGAACCACATCCTGTATCTTTATGGGCTATCAGTCCCAATCGTTTGTTTCCGCGAATTAATCAAAATAATGTTTATGCAAAACCATTTAATTCAAAGTCCAAATTTAAAACTTGAGGTATTATGGTTGTAAATCTATGTATCTAATAGGCTTCACATCTAAATAATGTTTGTTCTAGATCAAAGAAAATGAGTCAAATGAGACACATTTGCTGCTATAGGGCTATTTGTTGAATGTTGCAACTATAACAGAAGTAGGGCCTTTCTGGAGCAGTTAGTAGCATGTTATTCATTATTCTTGACTGCAACATAATGCAAATAATCAGTCTACTCACCCTAGGAAGGAACACATGAGATAGCTACAATTAATGTTATTGGATGTTCCCGCTGGGCTTCCAGTAATGTCTACTATTAACATCTACTTGTGTTTATTGAGTTTAACTGCCCCTCTGTGGTAGTTTAATTCTATAGACACCACACACCCCTTAATTTTCTTATACCTTGTAACTGCCTAACATGATATGTTTGATCTTTACTTTGACATGCATGTTACTTTTACTTGTGTGTGTATATTTTACCTTGGCCCTCCTCTCCTCCCCTTGCCCTCCCTTTTCTTGTGTGGATCCCTCTCTTTCTCCATGCTCCTCTTTCTCTTCCCCCTGTTCTCACAGGCACGCTGCTGACACCACAGCAACCATAGTGGACTTGCTTCCTTCTGTAACCACTAACTCAGACCCCAGCTCTGACAGCCACGCTAGCGATAGCACCACCCTTACCTCAAGCACCGCCCCTGCAGCTGATCCTAAACCCGCTCCCCAGTCCAGTATCCCTAAAGCTAGTGTAACCTCTCCTACCTCCCCACAAGCTGCTGCCCCCGCAGCTGTGGCCCCTCTTGTGGACCTGAGCGATACACCCTCCAACCAGAACTCAAAGTCCTTAGATGCCCGCCCTGCATCTGATTCAACCACCCCAACCTCCATGACCCCTGCAGATTTGTCCAAAGCTGAATCTACCAAGCCCCATGCGGGAGAGCCAGCACTGAGTGCTGGTGCAAAGGGCTCTACTGAGTCGACTCCCAGCAATGCTGCAAATCCCCCCCAAACTAAGGACTCTCGGGTACAGGGAGGTGACCAGAAGACCACAGATAGTGACCTTGCCAAGAATGTGTTTGATGCGCTGGCCAAGCCCACCACCACTGCCTCATCCACTGCACCCAACCAGGACGAGTATGGCCACCTCTAGATCTTTAGTAATGTTTGTTCACTGCAGAAAAACATTTTCTCACTCATTATTTTTGTCTTGTTTTCCTGTAAAAATATCTAAACATCCTAAAGCGTAATATTCAGTTTATCACCTGCATTGCTCGGGCAGTAATAGTTTTGAATAAAGCGCAGTCTATATTAGAAATTAGAAAGAAGGTGTGTTTTTGTGAAAAGAATGACAATGACTTAAAGGGATAGTTCACCCAAAAATGTAAATGCTGCCATCATTTACTCCCCCTTGTTATAGTCTTCAGTGGAAACCAACAGGAGATTTTAGACAGAATGATCCAAGAAAATCATGGGTTTGGAACAAAATCAGGGTGAGAAAATGATATCAGAATTTTCCTTTTTGGTTGAAGTATCCCTTTCATTTAAATACTGAAGTTGCAGCATTATTTCAGAGCCGTTTGCACTCGTTTAAATGTAGATTGTTGGTGGTTAGCGAATAAGACGCAAGTTTTATACCATGCACAAAAGTGGTGCAACTGTTTAGTGAATTCACTCCTGAGTCTCCTGAGAAACAAAATGTTGTGATATTTGTGCTACAACAAGAAAGAAAGACTATTTGCCAATGGGGAAAGGAAAATAAACTTACTTAAGAGAGGGGGGGGTATTTTTAAAAAAAAATTTAAGTTTGTGCTTGAAACAGGATTTTAAGATTTTTCTAAAAAGAAGACTTTTTTTTCAAAAAAAAAAAAAAGAAGAATTTTTGCTTCTTTAATGTTGATTTTGTTTTAAGGATGTTTTTACTTGATATTTTACTGGAAGGCAAGACAAAAATACTGAGTAATAAAATATTTATTTATTATTATTTTTCATTTTTTTGCAGTGTATCTCTTTCCTTAACCATCTACGTTTTCTTTCTTGTCTGTCTGTGTTCTCCCTCAACACCACCATATTCCTTGTACACTCACTCTCTCACTCACTTGCACACTTTACTTCCACTACTCAATATAATACCAGAATTTCATCAGGATTGTCATGCATCTTTAATCTCACAGTATTCCATTTGTTATTTAAATGAAATCTGACTTGGTATAGTAAGCCACGGTTGCTTCCACAGTGTTTATTTGCACCTCTGTAGACACCGGATCAATGGCGACACTACAAGACAAAGCCATTATAAATGTGTGAAATTGTTCTTTCAGTTTTGTTTTGAGCAGCACGCTAAGTAATTTCTCCATTATAATTGGCAGAGCCTCACAATGATTGGTTGTCTCAAATGTAACAATTCTGTTGATGATTTAAAATTATAGCTTTCAAGGCTGAAAGGGAAAGTAAGAAATAAATTAACAGTCTTAATGTTTTTGTTAATAAAAATCCTGTTAGAGAAGGCTAAAGTATGACCATTGTAATTATATTAACACTGTAGACAAGGTGCAGAGTGATTTGTTGCACCATTTGTGAAATGTCTTTAAACGGCCAACTGGTACTGTGTTGTGCAAGATTCTGTTCCCCTGCAGAATCCTAATCCCCCTTCTTTTTTAGTAGTGGTAGCATTCTAGTATATGCTAGACTAGCATGCAAATCGGTCAGCGTTTAGGATATCAAAAGTACTGGTACTTTGGTAGTAAGTCAATGCTAAACTAAAAATTATTTATATATACAAGTGTTTCTGCTGTACCGGTGGTACCAAGTACCGACTCGCAAGCTGTTTGACTAACGCACCGCATCTTTCAAATGCTCACACGCTTACTTAAGCGCATGCTCTGGTACTCCTTTTAAACCAAAATGGTGACATTTGTCATGTCAGAGCTGGTGCTCAACCGGAAGAACTGAGAAGCATTCAGATCACTTCTCAGCGATTATGAGGAGTTCCAATTAAAGGTCAAAAACATTTAATTGTCAACATGCCCGTCAGAGGCAGTATTAATGTAAAGACAGTCAAGTAATGGCAAACTGGTGGAATTTAAACAGTCAGGTACTGTAGTATGTTTCAATATAAGATTTGAGCTTTAGACCTTGCAGTCGCTGTCTATTGTGTTGTTAATATGAGTCAAACAACAGTATTAAAAGAAAACCCACATACTGCTACATTGAAAAGAAAATCACTCAAAGACATTCATGTATTTCTTTTTTATCACTGTTCTTTAGTTTACATTATAGTTAGTTCTATATTATTATAAATGTTTACCTGAGTAATTACTTAAAAACACGAAGCAGTAGTTTATTATGTACATTAATATATAGCTTTTTAAATAGGCTAAAGCAGTGTGTTCAACAGCATATTGCAGGGCTAGTCAACTGGCAGCCTGCTGGCCAAAACTGGCCCACCAATCACTACTATCTGGCCCTCAAACTGATTTTGGTAAAATCGCATCCAAGTCTATCATCCAAGCACTCAACTTTTAGGTGAGCATATTTTATTGTGTCTTATTCAATCAAATGGAATTATGCAAATTCCTTAGCCGCTGAGTGCAGTCAAATCTACAGACTTAAAAAAATATGTCTCAGCAATACAAATACTTGTTACAGAAGTGATGTCAGCTCATATGCACAACATTTTTCAACAAGATAAATCAATGTGGAAAACTGAACCTTCAAAGAAAATGCACAGAAATGTTTGCTTTTATTTTACATTCTTCAAGTGTTAAACGTGTGTGTCTTATCAGTTCAGGGTCAGTAAAAGCGTCTATATAAAAGCTCTTTATTCAACTGTGTGTCAGTATTCTCAATCCTGAACATCTGTTTACCAATGTTATCTGCACAAGTATGTGCAGGAAAAGGACAGGCTAAGTTTTCTGGAAGGCTAATAGAGAAAAATGCAGTAGACATTTTCTCTTTTTCGGTTTTAAATATATCTTATGTAAAAAGACAGTATAATCAAATTAGATTACCGTTGTTTACTTATGTGCGTTGATTTTGTAAAGGATATGGACAGCTCTAAATGTTCTTTCTCAGTTTTCATAATTTGTAAACAATAGACCTATCTTATGTTAAAATAATCATTATTATTTATTTGTTCAAAGTAAAGTTGATCAAAACCTATTTGTTAGTTGAGGATGTGAGTTTTTTTCTTCAGCCAGATCTTAAGATGGAATTTATGGCCAGACCTTAAGAAATGTTAACTGAATACCTCTGACTATTTTAATGTAATTAAACACATAGTATTAACTACGTTTTGTTTTTCATGTTAACATGTTAGTTAAAATGAAAGTGTTAGCCAAAGATAAATATGGCAAAAGTTTGGCTCCTGTCGAGTTTTCATCTGGATAATCTGTCCCCCGCAAGGAAGTTGAGCTGAAGAGCCCTGGCATTTTACCTATTTTTGCTGTGGTATCAAAATTGTTATAGAGAATCATCAAAGTTTTCTGGTATTGGTATGACTACAGAAATGTTGGTATTATGACAATCCTAGTCAACGGTATGCTAAATTAGCATGCTAATCAGCTAGCAGTATGCTAAACTAGTAGGCTAACTGGTTAGCTTGCAAACTGTGAATTTCACCATTTATATGTTTGATTATATAATAAGTAGAGCTGTCAGAATTAACGCTTTAACGCATGCGATTAATAAAAAAAAGTTTATGATTATTAATTTGTCTTAATCTCGAATAACACATTTACCACAAATACAGCATTAACCATCATACATATTTCTTTGAAGTGTGGAACCTTTGTAATGTGTCCGCCCGGAGACATTACACTGACGCACACTTCACAACACACACACAACAACACTTCTATGTCAGTGATAAAATGGAGAAAGGTCCTCTTAGCTCTATTTGAAGTCCAGAGGGTATTTGTGATATAAATCAAGTATTTCTTAAGCCTATTTAAGGCGTATTTCAATTACCACAGAAGCAGGTCAAGTCTTAACTATCACCAATATGCAGAATGAGACGTTTTTGTCTGCAAGCTCTTTTCATGTGGAGTTCAAAGTGGCATTGACGTTCTGACATGAATCATGAACACGGCTTCACGAATGCTGTAGCAAAGTGGATAGACAGTCGACTGGCAGATTAATATTGTGGAGGATGAGAGTTTAAGAGATTTAATGCCCATTACAATGAAAATGTAACCTATGTGGGGACTAGTTATTTCAATTAGTCAAACTCCCACTTAGACATTGGAAACGTGTAAAATTACTTGAATTGTTGATATTTCTGTGCATTTTTATCTTTATATTGTAAAAGGCTTCGTTTTGAAAATGTTAATAAAGTGTTATATCATTACATGAAATAAATGCAGTTTGACAGGAAAAGAAGTATATAAGGGGCCCTATTTTATGAGCGTAAGTGTTATGTGTTATGTGCAAGGAAAATGCCTGAATTTGCAAAATTTTGACTGCAACTTCGATGCATTTCATGATTTTAAAGTTGTGTTAATAAATTCAGCAGGCTTACGCATCATGAATGAGAGACCAAACCTTGTGTTTTTTGCAGATGTAGGGCTAAATCTGGGGCCTATAAAATAAAAAATGTAAATGTGAAGACAGAAACTAGTAATAGACCATAGTAAACACATGGAAGCATGGATCTCCTTCAATACCATGGTTAGATGTAACATGATTTCTATAAAACAAACTATGGCATTTTTGTAATTATAAAGAGTAGACATACAACACATGTACAAACAAATAAATAAAAAATGTAAATATAACTTGACGATAGATTTAATTATTATGACTGACAAACACCACCCCATTTGTAACCAAATGCCCCGCTATCTACTAATTTGCTCTCAGTGCCCCCTGGCATCCTTTGAATACCCCCTGGGGGGGCAGTAAACCCCCCCCCCCCCCCCCTGTTGAGAACCCCCGCTCTACAACAAAAGGTGGAACATCACTAGTCAAAATTAAATCATAAATACAATTGTACAGTAAATATACAAGAATAATAATACATTGAAGACTCTTAATTTAGTCTTTTTCCCCATTGTGAAGTCACAGAGCCACACCAGTTAAATTTGCCAAGAAAAAGTGCATTAATTTGTTTTAGTTATCAGACATATGTGACATTTTTTATTATAAGGATGTCATGCGATGTCCTTTGTTGTCTTTCCCATCTTTCTCTTCCTCATCTTTCTCTGAAGAGCGTACTCAAACAGGGCATATTTAAGTCCATCCATAGGAAAAAAGAACATAGGCTTCCTTTATCTACAGCAGACCCCATTCTTCATACATATAAACATAACAATAAAGATTATTGAAAAATAAACTTTGACCTCAAGAAAGTTGAACACAAATCAACAAAATCTCATACATTTTGGTTTCAACAAACGGCTTCAATAGCGACTGAAGGTGCATAATTTGATGTTCTGTACTTTCAGAATTTGGACATGAATTTTATTATCACCTGCTGGTGAATAATCCAAACTGCAGAGGCAGAACTGAATTGTGACATTACGCTGAGTTAAGAGGTGGTAATGAAACGTCTTAGTGCAACGACTAAATTCTTAGGAAAATAGCAAATTGCATCAATTCATTTACATATAATACACCCACAGTTTGTGCACCTACACCCACAGTTGTGCAAAAACTCCCACCAATGGCCAGTTACAAATTTCACTGCATTTTATGCACTCACAAAAATAGAGCCCGTAGTGTCAAATTTCAACACTTTCAAAATCTGCGTTTAATCGATTAACGATAAACAAATGTGAGATTAAGTGTTATTTAAAAATTGTAAACGACTTACAGCATTAACTTTAAGATATGTGACATGTAACATACATTAATTGTTATGTTTATGTAGTTAAAGGTGCACTAAGTAATTTACCTTTTTGCTAATGCTAAACTTTTAAATAGAAATAGTAATATTAGCATGGTATTTTTGAAAAATCTCTTTAAAAGTATGTACACTCAAATGAGATGAAGACTCTAGTCATGTTAGTCTTAGTTTGATTATTTAATTTCTGCAAAGGCAGCGGTTACTGAGAACTTCTGGTTTTGCGTAATGCTGCATCTACGCCGCTAGTTGCCAGTGCAGCATGAATACAAATATTACTGACTGCACCTTTAACTTCATGAAGTGAATTTGTAGAACTTCTATTCAGACATTAAATACATTACCCATTACAAAGTTCTTTGGGGTCACTTTTCGGTCCATGGGGGACAGGAATCTGCAGGATGATTGAATCTTCCAAAACACCAGATCCCCACACATTTGTTGGAACCATGCTGACTCTGAGTGCATCATATCAGCAACCCTAAATAAAGATGCACACCCCTGTGGTTTCATCCAGTCAGTGGCTACAATTAAAAAAACATTTAATTTATGACAGATTCAGTTCTGCTTGCTTGGTAGAGGTGTCTAATGGAGCCAGAAATATATTCATTCAACTTGTGTGGGGTGAGCGGCTGTATCGAACGCCAGATCCTGTGAGCTTGCATGATTCAACCACCTCAGTACCATTCTGTAGCTCTGTGTTCTGAAATACAGAGAAAATCAGTTGTTAACAGTCAGCCACGATTTCCAGCAGGGAATTATGGTGAGCAAGGCATTTGTTAAATATTTACTAGAGACTTTGTTTTCACCACATCCCCTTGTGCTTTGCCGTTTGCACTTTCTATGTATGGCCCAGCATATGTCATGCTTGTTCTCTCTTTGCCCAGCTCAGTTGTCTAATTTGAGCAAGAACATTCCAGGGAGGCTCCCTCTCATTGACTACCAGCTGAGCTCATTGGATTACCTGTCTGTAAATTGCGTGGAAGATTTAAGGCTACCTGACTGCTTTTTCACAGACCCTACAAAATATCAATGAAACAACTGAGTTTTCCATCTTAAAACTCTCGAGCCTGGTGTCGAGACATAGCTTGACATTGTTCA